>NC_081218.1:6667647-6724368 GCF_902713425.1 Acipenser ruthenus
GTTGACCTCTTATTTTTTTCTTCACCCTGCTACAGTATATTTGAGTAAGTAGACTAAATACAGCATTGGTACCTGCTGTATAATACACCTATTTTTATATTTGTTTTAAACCATATTGTTAATGATAATAATAATAATACAGCAACTGAATGTATAAACAGGATTTATTTTGGGCCGCAGTGTAGAGTAGTGGTTAGGGCTCTTTACCTGAGGGGGGACACACTGCTTAGCATCCAGGATATTACAAGATATCACAATATTTTTACATACAATTACCCATTTATACAGTGTTTTTTTTTCTTTTATATAAAAATAGGTTTTCAGTTTGATTTTTAAGTCTGAGTGATGTGATATTATTGTATGCTTGTAGTGGGTACTTTAGACTAACCATATTTGTAACAATGTATTCATATACAAAAATGTAATGTAATCATACTTATATGTTGCTTAAATAGTGTTGGAATACTTTCAATTGGCTAAAAGACACCAGACTACCTGGATTGTCTTAATTAAGCTAATCAATTTGTAGTAGATTTATATATCACTCTCAATTAATAAAACAGAGAAGTATTTTACTCTGATTCATAAACCTTTGAATAGTCTGTGTGGTTATTCTGGACTATTTTAGCTACCTGCTGTTTTCTCTGACTGTAGGTCACTGCACGAACCAATAACACTAGGAGTTCAGGTAATCCAGTGTCCTCCTGTTTTCCTCCCTTTATTCCAAAAAGCAGCTCAAACGTGACAGATCCCAACCTGAAATATGCTCCAAGAGTTCCTTTCCACTGAGTAACGGGGTTCTAAGAAAATAGTCCTGAATATGTTTTGATTAAAAAACAACAATGATGCACATATAAAGAGAAACATTCATTCGTGTTTTATTTAGAAGAGTTTTTGTTTTACTTGATAGCTTTTCAACCCCCTACTTATAAAAAAAAGCCAGTGTCTGAGAAGATTGATTTTAAATTGGATTGTTTTACTATTTTGACCCTACTACTTTCAGTAGTTTTTAATTATTTATTTAATCATGTATTTAATAATATATATAGGCCTGATAAACAGGTGGGAAGTGATAAATAGGCCTACTAGGCTACTTGCCATTTAAACTGGGGTTATTCGCTAGAGGTTGTACGTCATCGTATAATAACTGCAGATGAATTTGTAAAGGAAAATCAGGGAGAAGAGTGGAAATGGTCTGTCACACTATTTTTCTAGCGTTTTACCATTTTCTATACAAATTGATTTAGCTCCGCCCACAACATCATCACGTCGGCCAGTTCATCCGCTAGAAATTGATTTGAATGGAAACCCAATTTTAGGTTGATTATGCGCATTTCGCCGAATTTCAAATGCGCGCAAGACGTTATTCACTTCGATATCTTAATGGAAACAAAGCCATCAAAACACTGTTACGTGTGGACAAGATAGTACCCGATACAATTGTTTTCAAGCACCACAAAAACATCAATGTTGTGCACTGAACAGTGTGCAATGCTGCGCGGTGGAAACTTTCACTTATCCTTTGGGCATGTTTAAAAAAAAAAAAAAGAAATAATAGTAATTGTGAATTTGTAAGATTTACATTGAGGGGAGAAACATTGTATATAAGATACATGGTGAAGAAAGGAAATCAAATATAACAGCATGCATTTGCAAAAACAAGAGTTTTTTGCAGTTTTATAGAAAGCAGGAATGAAAGCATAAAAAAAAATTTCAGCCTAGGCCAATGGGGAACTTCAGAGACCTTTATTTAAACCTTGCTTTTCTGAGAATTGGCCTTGGAGAAGGGGAGTGTGGAGTCCGGTTTGAAATTAGCTCCTGATGACTTAAAGCTGTTTTCACACTACACCATCCAACCCTGGGCTGTTGACACGGGGCAGCCCTGAGGTGACTCACCCCTGGGTTCAGCCCTGCATGCATTCACATTTGCCGTGCTCTACAATATACGGGTTAAGATTCGCTCCGGAGTTGGACACCTGTAATTGTTTCCTTCATTGTTAACATTCTGACAAGTTTTTACACTTTGAAAGTTTGAAGTCCACAGCAAAGATGTCTTCGAGATGGCAGGTCATGGAGAGCAGATTTTGTTATTATTATTATTATTATTATTATTATTATTTGTTTATTTAGCAGACACCTTTATCCAAGGTGACTTACAGAGACTAGGGTGTGTGAACTATGCATCAGCTGCAGAGTCACTTACAACTACGTCTCACCCGAAAGACGGAGCACAAGGAGGTTAAGTGACTTGCTCAGGGTCACACAATGAGTCAGTGGCTGAGGTGGGATTTGAACCGGGGACCTCCTGGTTACAAGCCCTTTTCTTTAACCACTGGACCACACAGCCTCCTTGTTCAGCATAAGTTATCCATCCATCCATCCATTATTGGTCTGCTTCTCCTGGTGAGGGTCACGGTAGCATAAGTTATGTGATCACAAAATATCCTACATAACCAAACTGCTCTAATCTTGACTTGTTTCCTACAGAGGGACACAGCAACAACCCACAATGCTGAACTATTTATGCGGAATACTGTAGTTTTTCTGCATTTTCAGGAACGATCACATGACTAATGCTACACAAAGCTGCTCTCTATGAGTGAACATTTTCACTATTTTTTTTAAAGCTCTACATGTTTGATCAATGTACTTCCTAATCTTCCTCTCTGTTAATAGTACTTTGCCACTGTTTGGACTCTCTTTGCACAGTCCTGTGGACACAGCAACACACAACAACAATATACATGCTTTAACCAGTCCACCACCTGTATTTTATTTTAATTAACAAAGGAAATGAAATGAAACCTAACTCCGTCAAGGAGCAATAACTAAACATATTTTTACTATATCCAGACAACACACAAACACAAAACAGAGCATAATATGGCAAACCTTTCTTTATTCAGGATCCACTATCCTTGGGTCGCCCCTCCCCTCTGGTTAGTGAGCCACACCTTCACCTGCTGGCTTGATTAGTTATTCTTCTTCTGTTTTGTTAATGGCCAGCAAGCTTCCATCGAAGCCACTTACTGGTTGTTTTATTTTTTTCCCTTTCAGTTATTATGAGCCCAACACTTGCATTTTATGAATTATTAAATCTCCCTGTTTTCCTTATGAATTTCCCTATATACCTGACAATGCCCCTATCTACTCTATTTCCATCCCCTATACCATCCCTAAATAAATTGTTCTGAATATTACAAGCCCTCAAGTCTTCCCCTATCTCTAATCTTATTTCCCTATATCTAGCACATTCAACCATCAGATGCTCCACAGTTTCCTTTACCCCACATTCCATACATAACCCATTCTCATGTGCTCCAATTTTATATAAATGTTCATTCAAAGTTGAATATCCTATAAACATCCTTATTAAGTTTACCTCCTCCTGTCTGTTCCATCCATACCATCCTTTCTGCATACTGACCTTACTTTGTGACATATAATTTACGCGCTTTTTCCCTATTCCATATATTCTGCCATTCATTCACTATAATTCTTTCAATTATTTTATAATACTCATTTAACCCATAATGTACATCCATACCCGCATTCAATTTCGTCAGTGCTATTTTAGTTAACCCATCTGCCCTCTCATTCCTCTCTATTCCTGTATGTGCTGGAATCCACACAAAAAACACATCCAACCCTAAACACACACATTCTGACACTAGCTACATTACCTCCTGTACTAAATCCCTTCTACCCCCTTTCCATTCATTCTCAATTGCCTGTAGCCCTGATAAAAAATCTGAAAAAAATACTGTACAATCCAGAAGTTTTAGGAATTGTTAATAAAACATTTTCAAAACCTTGTCAAAGAAGTTTGGAATGAATTACATATTATTTAATTGTGATACACCAACAAAATAAATGTAAAAGTATAAATTCCTATAGGACTGGAAAAAAACACGTCCATGAAGAGTCCATGTATAATATGGTTTATGTACCGTAGAAACGTTTTTGTTTCTATATCAATCTAAATGTTTTTACTGAAATGTTAATAAAATTAACTGTTTCCCTTTATTACGTGTGGGTGGTGTTTATGCACTTTAAAAACACTTTACTGTTTTATGTCTTTTTTTTCTTTATGATTTATAGGCTTTAATTGGCTTGTGGTTCAGTTCACTTCAAGTTTGTTGTATGCTTAAAAATAATCTGTATTAATCTGGCCATCTGAGAGACACGACTAATGAACCAATGCTATGCCTATGCCTGTTAGTTTTCGAGAGGGGATTCAGGCGATTCAATAATGTTAGTGCCTGTGAGGCTTCAAATCATTCACAGGCTTCAGTGTCTCATTGGGGCTTCAAATCATTTATTAGGTTCATTGTGTCAATGAGGCTTTGAATCTTTCACATGAGTTTACTGAGTCTTCGGATTATTCACGTGATTCAGTGATTGACTGCTTCAGGTGATTCAAATGACCGCTGCTTCATGTGAAGCAAACAAGTACCTTGTTCTTCTGTTCGGATACAAATGGAGATGGTTTGGTTTAGTGTCTGAAACGAAGCAAACAAATCAACTGAATTGTGAAAAGCTGCAAATGATAAACTACATAGTGTGGTGCTGCACAGAGACACACATCTTAGAAAACTCCTTTTACTTTATTTAACCATGGACACGTTTCTAATATGTCTGTATGATATTTTAAATTAAATTACTTTATTTTGTAAGTAACACTGTAAAAAAGCATGTTTTTACAGGGTCTATTGACTACAGTACAGATATTATTTCAAATGTCTTCTACCAGGATATAGTGGCCTGTTTAACTCTTAGTATAATCATTGACACAGATCTGCCAGGAGATGTCACTGTGGAGCACGAAGCGCTTCAAGTGATTCGGCCCAATGAATCTTTTATGAAGCAAATCATTCAGAGAGTTCAGTGGTTCAGGAAGCTTCACTTTTCCTATCACTAGGTGGCAGCAAAGTACTGTTGCAACAGAGGCTGCCAGATAGAAACTTGCTCCAGGGAAACCAGGTTAGTTTGACAGTGTTCATTTCCAATTAGTTTCCAAAAACAACATCCAGAACCCATGCACTACCTGCACACTCATACACACCCAAGCACAACATGGAGAGACAACAACCTGCATTCCCTTCCCCCTCTACCTGTTTAAAAAACAAAGGATCATGGGATGTCACCCTTCTTAAAGGGGAATCACTATTTAACATTCAAGAGAACTTTTGCATGTTACCTGGCTAGGCGTTTTGCTTTAGTTAATTGTGTTTAAATCTTGCAGTTGCTGTTAAGACACATCAGCCTCACAAGCCATGACACATCAGCCTCACAAGCCATGACACATCAGCCTCCAAGCCATGACACATCAGCCTCCAAGCCATGACACATCAGCCTCCAAGCCATGACACATCAGCCTCCAAGCCATGACACATCAGCCTCCAAGCCATGACACATCAGCCTCCAAGCCATGACACATCAGCCTCCAAGCCATGACACATCAGCCTCACAAGCCATGACACATCAGCCTCCAAGCCATGACACATCAGCCTCCAAGCCATGACACATCAGCCTCCAAGCCATGACACATCAGCCTCCAAGCCATGACACATCAGCCTCCAAGCCATGACACATCAGCCTCCAAGCCATGACACATCAGCCTCCAAGCCATGACACATCAGCCTCACAAGCCATGACACATCAGCCTCCAAGCCATGACACATCAGCCTCCAAGCCATGACACATCAGCCTCCAAGCCATGACACATCAGCCTCCAAGCCATGACACATCAGCCTCACAAGCCATGACACATCAGCCTCACAAGCCATGACACATCAGCCTCCAAGCCATGACACATCAGCCTCACAAGCCATGACACATCAGCCTCACAAGCCATGACACATCAGCCTCACAAGCCATGACACATCAGCCTCACAAGCCATGTGGTATTGGCTCGGAACATCTCTCATGAGCTTCGAAAGTTTCTCAGTAAATTTCTTCTCCTCTTTTCATATTCGGTGTGTCATCAATTTTCATTTGCATTCAGAAACAGGTGAAAAATAAAAACAAAAAAGAAAAGAACTGTGACCTCAGGATCCATTCTCAAAACAAATCTGCAGTGTTGCCAACTGCACAAAGCAGAAGGCAAATTCAACAGAAAAAAGGAAAAAATCCCTAGATGTCGATGTTTAAACATTCTTAAGTCACCAAAAATGTTGCTAAAAAATACTGTTTCAAAAATTTTCAAAATGATTTATAAGATTACAACCTTTAGACATTAATGGGAGGTGGCGGCCGCTGTAATTCAGTAAAATAAGTGTGTCCCTGCCTGTACTGTGTGCGTACAAGTCTGTACCATAGATATCCCATAATGCATTATTATGATATCTATGGTCTGTACTGTAATCCCATGAAGTTCATGACATGAGAAGCCTGGTATATTGAGCTGCTTGTGATGAAACAGTTTGGTGACGTCTTTCTATGTAAATCACTGTGGTTGGCAGTGAAAGTCGCTAGATTTCTTTCTAGTCGCTTTGACATTTTTCGCTAGATCTAGTGACAAAATCACTAAGTTAGCAACACTGAGATTCCGGCTTGGCTCGGGTGTGCCAGTGCGAAAAGACTATTAGACAGAAGACTTTGCTCGCATATAGCGAAAGCAACACATATATTTTACTACATAGCCACAGTGTCTGCAGGTTTTCATTCCACCTGAATACTTAATATCCTAATTATTGTCTTAATAGAACTAATTTAACTATTCTTCCTATATCAGACAGTGTTAGTGATTTAAATATAGCTAGAAAAACTGCTAGACAGCAGGACAGGATTGTAAACCCCTGATGTAACTAATATTCTTTGTATTAGTTTTTAACTAGGCTGTGCCCAGTGTATTAACACTGTAAATTCTATTATACACAATTCCAATAAATAGATTGAACAAGGAGATTGTTCCATTGTTTTATTGATCAAGAGAAGATAGTACTTTCTACAGTAATTCCGTGTTATAAACATATTTTATTTTCACATCATTGTCCATGTCACATCAATGGAAAGATCTGTGAAAATTAGATAAGCTGTATTGATGACCTAAAGCAAATGAGGTGCCATATAACTTACCTATGTAATGCCCAATAACTTCTTGAGTTCTTATTGAGTTATTGACTACTCAAAATACATTGAACAATGACTGACTGTGAACAGGTGGTTAAGTGGGTACAGGGGCAGGAGTGATGCAGTGAGTGATAAAACAGACAAAGAGAGTTGGACCACAGGCTCCCCTTTAAACCCACACCTGTGAAGACAAGCGAAGACTGCGTGCCAATGTATAACATAAAAAGTAAGAAGAGATGAACAATGACAAACAAACTAACTAAATTAGATGATTAGTGGAACAAGCTATGTGTTGGCCATCTGCTCGGCGGAGAGGAAAATAACCTTTTTTATTAGGGGAACACCTCTGGTGGTTCTGGCGGAGAGGGCTCCCCCACTCCAGGCATGATAGCTATAGACTGGTGTGCTGCTTTAATATTGGATGGCAACAATCGGACGTAGGAGTTGACTGCTGAAGAAGACCAAGGCCCCATGGTCTTCATCAGGTGATGGCTGCTGAAGAGGCTGCGCCGATCCTGAAGGAGTGTGTGGTGTAGAATTGGGGAGAAAGACCTGCTCTGGTGACAAGAGCGGAGAGGTGGGAAGAGAACTAGTGTCTAGTAATGATGCTTTTGGAACAATCAATGAAGAGGGGTCTAAGGAACTGAAAGGTTTTTTAATGGATATGAACTTAGAAGAGTAAGTGCAGAGAGGGGAGTCTATCTTTGATATTTGGATAAATTGACCTTGGTGGAGGTGGCCTGTCTTGGATGTTCTCAGGAATAGGCTGAGTGGTGGCTGTGTGGTCCAGTGGTTAAAGAAAAGGGCTTGTAACCAGGAGGTCCCCGGTTCAAATCCCACCACAGCCACCGACTCATTGTGTGACCCTGAGCAAATCACATCACCTCCTTGTGCTCCGTCTTTCGGGTGAGACGTAGTTGTAAGTGACTCTGCAGCTGATGCATAGTTCACACACCCTAGTCTCTGTAAGTCGCCTTGGATAAAGGCGTCTGCTAAATAAACTAATAATAATAATAATTTCACCCCTGATGCCAAGCGAATATAAACAGTATACATTGCTATAAAAACTCTTATATGATTACATATATAACTTGTCTTATATGGATTTCTATAGAGAGATGTCTCAGGAACACTTTGATGAAGGGATCCTCCTCCAGAGACTCCAGCTCCTCCTATCCTCCTCAGTGGACTGGATACACATCCACCTGTGAGAGAGAAGCAGAGATTTTTATAAACGCATCAGCAGTTCATTTCAATAACGCTTCCCTGAAGGAGCCACTATCCATCACATGGGAAATATTCCAGCTCTCCTGAGGGATCGGCTCTCTCAGAGCTGTTAGCTGCGCTGTCCCTTTAAGACAAGTGGAAAGCAGCTGTGAGCAGCTCTATCTTTAGCTTGCTGTTGAAATAGAAATACCCAGATTAAAAAAAAAGAACTTTAAAAACCATGTAGCTACAGTCTAATATGAAATCAATACTTTTTGTCCTAATATTTCAAAGTACCTGGTCTAAATCTGAAGCCACTTGCCCATTTCTCCTTGGTGTGATCTTAAAAGTTTGGGAACCACTGCTGTAGACCATTCCATCCTACTGAAAGTCTTGAAAGCACAATGGGACTGTCTGGCCTTGTCCTATCCTGGTTCAAATATTATCTTTCTGATAGGTTTCAGTTTATCTCTATTAAGAGGTAAAATCGGCATTATCGGAAGTTGTCTGTGGTGTTCCACAGGGCTTCATTCTAGGCCCCTTGTTGTTTTCATTATATATGCTACCGTGGACTTCCATTGCTATGCTGATGATACGCAGCTATATTTGTCCCTAAAGCCAGGAATTTCTTCTGCTTGGGTGTTATTAGCTTCTTACCTTACAGACATCAAGCACTGAATGTCACAGAATTTTCTAATGTTGAATTCCGATAAAACAGAGGTTATGCTAGTGGGATCACAGAACCAACTAAAAGGAAATGTGGAATTACATGAGCTCGACCCTTGCAGTCTCTCATCAAAACTTAAACTAGAAATCTTTGATCCTGATCGATCATTTGAGATTCTGTGAGCGAGTGCTGTTGAGTGGCGTGTGAGTGGTGACGTCACGGACCAGGAAGTAACAGAAACCAAACAATGGATGGAATGGCAGTGGTGGAACTGAACGCTACGGCGCTCAGCTATTTTATTAAACGAACAAACAAACAAAAAGATTTAAACAAACACAAAACACCACAAAACAAAAGGGCACGTTGGCCAAACAAATAAACAGAAACAAGTATATTTAAATATAGCAGTTGTTTTTGACAGTTGTTTTTCGCTCTCCTTGCTCGCTCTCCCGTACTCTCCTCTGTACACTCTCCGCTTTAGCGTGGACAGCTGGAGGCTTTTATATTCTGGGATTAACTAGCTGTTAATTATTTTATTACCCCTCGACCACAGTCTGCACGAGTTTAGTAAGGATGCGTGACTGTCAGCTAGTTAAACAATCACTAGCTGATCAGTCATGCATCCTCGCAAGGTTTTTAAAATCTAAAAACAATAACAAATATGCTGCGCTTTTCCTCGCTGCAAACAATACAAATAATAATACAAATATATATATATATAGGGGCGGGACACTCCGCCACAGATTCATATTAAGGAAGTTACTAAAGTATCTTTTTACCATTTGAGAAATACAGCCAAACTTAGACCAATTATTTCCGTATCTGATGCCGAGAGACTAATGCATGCCTCTGTATCATCTAGAATTGATTATTGTACTGCATTTTTCTGTTGTCCCAAAACATGTAGTATCCCGCTTGCAGCTTGTTCAGAATACCGCCGCTAGAATTCTGACTAAAACCAGGAGAACTGAACATATTACCCCTATTTTTACACTGGATCCATGTGCAGTATAGAATTGATTTTAAGATGTTGCTGTTAACTTACAAGACCCTGAATGAATTAGCACTTAGTTATTTGCATGAGTTACTGACCCCGTATTTTTTTCTGCGATGTACTGTATAGTGCTTTGCGATACTTTTGTATAAAAAGCGCTATATAATACAATAAATAAATAAAAATAAAATAAATAAATAAATCAGAAGCCACTTGCCGATTTCTCCATGGTGTGATCTTAAAACAATACCCATGGTAAGCACTGATGAGAAACTCTGAATCTAGTACATGCCAGCGCTTATTATTATTACAAATACAATTACTGACTGTAGCATGGCTACACAATACATTTATAACAGGTCTAATTTACTCTTACATATTGTTTATAAACCAGTTTGTCCTACTAGGAGTATTGTCCCTGCCAGTCAATCCCCAGTTAACCTGCCCAGGTGTTCAATGCTGCAGGTGGGAGAGACTCAGGAGTCTCCAGAACTGAGAACAAAGACAGTCGCTGCTGGGGGAGCAAGGGTCATTTCTTTATACTTACCAACCATTAGTTACTGTGGGGTTTAGGAAACAGTTTAGAAACAATCGTATATGTTAGTAACTTTATAGTCTTGACTGCCTTGGTTAGAGCTATCAGGTATGATACTGCTGGTGTCAGTGCTCGAGGAGGACTGTGTGCTCTGATGTGAAGATACAAACTCTGTTGGCTGCACGCAGTATACCGCACTTCTCTATGAGGAGGACTGTGTGCTCTGATGTGAAGATACTGTAACAAACTCTGTTGTTTTGTATTCCAAAAGCATGCACGCGTTCTTTGTTAAGTGACACCAGTCCACACGAAGAGTAGATGAAAATGCAAGTTTTATTTTCACAGATGGAGGTTTCACAATAATATTTTATAATCCAAAATGAGGAATCAGAAAGGCACACTTTCATTTGGGTTAGGCTTCAATTTACAGGATAACCATTCTCCTCAGCCAGGGTATGGATAAAGTTTGAATTCCCAAAGCCAATCATGAACACAACAGCCACCGTGTTGTAAAGATCCTGCTTCTCTGGAAATTCTCTCTAAGTAAAAGATACAGCTCTTTTAAACGTGATCCAGCAATCTCGAGAACTGGCCTTTTGCGCTCGTTACCCGGGCTTAACAAGATAAATTGTATTATTTTTATGCAAAGTAACTCCTCCAAAGTCTTCCTTCAGGTTTGCGTTTTCTAGTGTTAATGACTGTGTATCTTTGGCTTAGAAATAACACACAAAATAACACTATGTAACACAATTTTTGTTCCTGGGTAGTAAGTGTTATTTCCTAATTGCTTATGCCTCAAAAGTATAGAAAATGGCTATTATTCCCCACAAACTTTGTTTTTGTGACCAGGACAGTGATATTTTGAAATGTACCTATTTCCAGTGAGAAAACGAGCAAATTGTGTCTTTTCGTTCACATAAAATCAGAAAAAAACAACATATGAATCCAAATTAACATGTATTTATACTAAAACCGCCTTGGAGACCCATCAGGAATGCCACCATTTTGAAGTCTCATATGACCTCCCAGCCGTACTCATCATACTTCAAGGCGTCCAGCAAGGTCTTGATGCTGTTGTAATCCTCTTTGAGGTGCACCGAGTGAGCCAGGGGAAGAGATGGGTACTTGTTACCATTATGGAGCAGCACGGCTTTGAGGCTCCTGGATGAGCTGTCAATGAAGAGGCGCCACTCATTCTGGTTACAGGCGATTCCGATTGCCTCGAACAGACTGGTCACATTGTGGCAGAAGCAGAGCCCATCTTGACGGGTGAAGAAGCTGGAAAAAGGTTGGTGATGCTTCCTCTGATCTGCGACTTGCACACTTTCATCCAACAAGTTCCACTGCTTGAGCCTATTATTATTATTATTATTATTTATTTCTTAGCAGACGCCCTTATCCAGGGCGACTTACAATCGCAAGCAAATACAAATACATTCAAGTGTTACAATATAAGTCATACAATAAGAACAAGAAATACAATAATTCTCAAGTGTGACAAACCACAATTCAATAATACAGCAGATAATAGTGAAAGTTACATCAGGATATGATTAAGTAGTGATAGTTACATCAGGATATGATTAAGTACAAAATACTACAGATTAAACACTTGGGAGATTACAATATTCTGAGGTACAGGATTAAATGCAGTAAAATAGGGGGCAGATAAGAGCAAAATAAAGCATATTTAAATGAAGGGTGATAGTGTCCCAGGATACAACAGAGGAGTTCTACAGGTGCTGTTTGAAGAGGTGAGTCTTAAGGAGGCGCCGGAATGTGGTCAGGGACTGGGCAGTCCTGACATCTGTAGGAAGGTCGTTCCACCACTGCGGAGCAAGGGTGGAGAAGGAGCGGGCTCGGGAGGCAGGGGAGCGTAGCGAAGGTAGAGCCAGTCTTCTAGTGCAGGCGGAGCGGAGAGGTCGAGTGGGGGTGTAGGGAGAGATGAGGGTCTGGAGGTAGCTGGGTGCAGTCTGATCAAGGCATCTGTAGGCTAGTACAAGAGTCTTGAACTGGATGCGAGCGGTGATCGGGAGCCAGTGGAGCGAGCGGAGTAGTGGAGTAGCGTGGGCGAAGCGAGGTAGAGAGAACACCAGGCGAGCAGCAGAGTTCTGGATGAGCTGGAGCGGACAGGTGGCGGACGCAGGAAGGCCAGCCAGGAGGGAGTTGCAGTAGTCTAGGCGGGAGAGTACCAGGGCCTGGACCAGGAGCTGGGTAGCATAGTTGGTGAGGAAGGGTCGGATTCTTCGGATGTTGCTCAGGAAGAATCTGCAAGTGCGTGCCAGAGTGGAGATGTGCTGGGAATAAGAGAGGCAGGGGTCCAGGGTGACTCCAAGGTTTTTAGCTGAGGAAGAGGGAGAGAGTGTGGTAGATTCCAGAGGAACAGAGATAGAGAGATCAGAGGAGGGGGAGGAGGAGGGAAAGAAAAGGAGGTCAGATTTAGAGAGGTTGAGTTTGAGGTGATGCGAGTGCATCCAGGAGGAAATAGCAGACAGACAGGTAGAGATACGGGAGGAGATGGTGGAGTCAGAGGTGGGGAAGGAGAGGAAAATCTGAGCATCATCAGCATAGAAATGGTATGAGAAACCATAGGATGCGATGAGGGGGCCCAGGGAGCGGGTGTAGAGAGAGAACAGGAGAGGACCCAAGACTGACCCTTGGGGGACTCCAGTCAAGAGAGGGTGAGGTGTGGAGGTTGCTCCACGCCAGGTTACCTGGTAAGTGCGGTTGGAGAGGTAGGAGGAGAACCAGGCCAGAGCAGTGCCAGAGATCCCCAGGTCAGCAAGAGATGATAGTAGAATAGAGTGATCAACAGTGTCAAAGGCAGCAGAGAGGTCGAGGAGAATTAGGACAGAGGAGAGAGAGGCAGCTCGGGCACACTTAAGTGAGTTGGTGACAGAGAGAAGGGCGGTTTCAGTGGAGTGAGCAGAGCGGAAGCCAGATTGGAGAGGGTCAAGCAGAGAGTGGTTGGACAGGAAAGCAGAGAGCTGGCGGTGTACAGTCCGCTCGAGGGTTTTGGAGAGGAAGGGTAGGAGGGAGACAGGACGGTAGCTCTGGAGGGAGGTGGGGTCGAGGGTAGGTTTTTTGAGGAGGGGCCTAGACGTCAAAAGCTCGGCATTGGACTTGGTGAGACCAAACAAGGAGAGTGGCACATCCTCTCTAGTAAATTATTATTATTTTTATTATTTGTTTATTTAGCAGACGCCTTTATCCAAGGCGACTTACAGAGACTAGGGTGTGTGAACTATACATCAGCTGCAGAGTCACTTACAATTACATCTCACCCGAAAGAGAAGAGCACAAGGAGGTGAAGTGACTTGCTCAGGGTCACACAATGAGTCAGTGGTTGAGGTGGGATTTGAACAGGGGATCTTCAGGTTACAAGCCCGTTTCTTTAACCACTCGACCACACAGACTCCTGTAGAAGGGGATATTTTCTACCTGATACCCACTGATTTATTTGATGGTTGGAATTGTGTTTTTTTTTTCTTTTGTTTAGTTTTATGGGTTTAACGCTTTCGGCATTTCAGAGCTCTGATTGGTCTGCAGTTTAATGCAGCTCTTCAGCTTCTGAACAATCAAGCCCTCTATTGTTGTCTCAGTCCTGCCTTCTGTCTCAAGACAACAAACTAGCGCCAGCGCGTTTAAGTAAATTTATTATTATTATTATTTATTTCTTAGCAGACGCCCTTATCCAGGGCGACTTTACGTTTAAGTAAATACACTACATTGCGTCGAAAGGACTGTGTGATGTAATTTGTTAAAACACTAGATTTATATATTTTCATAGCAGCTGCGCTCTGTTTCGTGCATGTACTGGCGACCCCCATGTAATAACCTCGCGGCCACCTGGGGGGTCGCGACCCCCAGTTTGAAAACCTCAGACCTAGACCATTTATGATTTTATAGACTTCAATCAGTCCCCTCTTTCCCTTCTATTTTTTCTAGGCTGCAGAGATTTCATTATTTTAACCTGTCCTTGTAGCTCATGTCTAAGTCATGGGATCAGCCTAGTTGTCTTTCTCTGTACCTTCGAGTGCAATGATGTCTTTTTTGTAGTGAGGCGACCAAAACTGCAAACAGTATTCTAGATGGGGTCTAACTAGGGCATTTGCCAGAAGTTTGCCCAGTTGCAGAGAAGGTAAAAATCACTTTGAATTAGCTGGACTGTGGATTCATGGGATTATGCAGCCTCTTTTTCAATGGTCATAGGCTCCCCATGGCACGCCCCCCCCCCCCCCCCCCCATGTCAAATCAGGGATTCCGGGCCCGCCAAACCCCGTCTGAGACTCCTTGTTTGATTAGCTGATTGACAGACATGCGTGCCACTGCAGGAGCATCCAAACTGCATGCACAGAGGAACCCTTAAACAACCACAAGGCTTTGTTGGTGCTAACTATTGTTAATAGATGTGGTAGAAGGGGGCTTTTCTTTATGGTTTGTTTTTATCTGAGTGAGTGCATGGCAGTACACTTTATCTTAACACATGTGCTGTTTTTGAAGTATGCAGGACATGTTTCAAATATCAAATAGGGGATAGTACAACATGAAACTAATGCTTGGAGGTTATAGGAGCTGCTGGATGATATTAATTTCTGCTGCTCTGCTTTCAAGTCAAACCAGGCAAGTGTTCTTTCCATGCCAGTACTAGCTAGCGGTTACCAAGATAATCATTCTGGATGATCCTGACATTAAAAGAGAGTCAAAGTAATAGAAATCCACACAGCCTCTGCTCTCTCCAGTCTCCTGTCAGGGCGATACCTGCAGCTGTTGCCAAGGAGACAGCTGAGTGTAGAGCACTCACAGAGAATGTGTATTTGTGTATAACTGACAGGTAATTAAACTGAATCTTGTAGTGGATTATTTTCTTATAAGGTATTGCCTAAATGGCATTAAATAACTCAATAAAGCCAGACACAGCATTAACACTACAAAGAGCTTATAGATGGAACAATGAGGGTAAGAACTAGCCCTGCCCGGTATCTCTAGGACACTGGGAACTGAAGTGAGATAGAAAAAAACAGTTTGTGCATGTTTTATCTCTTTATTTTATTTTATATATTTTATATACTTTTATAATAAGGATGTTACAAAGTGTCTTTTGGCACCACGCCACACTCACAGCCGGAGAAGGTTCCAGAAAGTCTGCCCGGTAACAACCAATCAGGCCTCAACTAAAAGTGGAGCAACTGCCCCAGCCAATCAAATGTGGGGTAAACAAACTTCTGTGGGTAACCACAGAAGAGCAGACGGAAGAAGAGGCGGATCTTCTCTCGGCTGGGTTGGGGGTGCTAAAACTATATAACCCGCACCAAATTAAGGGTGGGTGTGCGATTCTAACTGACTGCTAACAGACTCTGTGATGCATGGTTGAACGCTCCTGATTGCAATCAATAAAGGTAATCTATTTTGTTTTACTCATACTGCCTCCTGTCAGTTTCTAATAAGTCTATTCGAGGAAACGATTGAATTTCCATTACAATCTCAACTCTTTGAAATGGAAACATGATCTTTCCAAAATGAATTTCAGCTGAGCTGATAAAACAGTGTTGAGTTGCAGTACAGTACTGTACAGTAGTTATCATTGTGAGTCGGTCTAACCTTTTTAAATACACATCAGCATGATCGATACCAGTGTGGAGATCAGAACACATAATGATGTGTCACAAAGACGGCCAGAGTGGGTGGCGTCAGACCAGAATCAGGAAATAAATAAACAGAGAGATGGGGTTTTGGTAAAGCTGAGCGTGTGATTGCGCTCAGCATTTAATAAACAGAAAATAAAAGGTTTGAACACAATAAAAACACGGGACACGGCACTCGAGCCAAAACAAAAAGACAAACAAAACGTACTACACTTAAACAGACAGACGAACAAACACGGTGAGTGAAAACACTTCTAATTTACGTTCTTACTTTGTTTTATTTTCTCCTTCTCTCTCTCCCGTTCTCCACTCACCGAACACCAACCCCGAGTGACAGAAACGTGCATCTATATATACTGTTGTGCTGGGATTCAATTACTAATTAATTACTCACTTGAATCCCAGCACGTGAATTCATTACGTGAAACCCCGTGTTCACATATTATATTTTAAATGCACGTGCGTGATGTGCAATCCCGTGCCTAAATACAAATATACAATTTAAACACACGTGAAACACAGACCCGTTTATATCCCGTGTACCAATCTATACACCAACATTAACATACGCACGCATATATGCAACACAGAACACACAAATGCACACAGGGGCGGGGCACTTTGCCACATATACCCCCCCTTGTGCGCAGCACACATGGCCTCAACGGCCACCTCCCCCCTTAAAAACCCAGCAGTCCAGGACAAAGTCTCGGGCTGGGAAGGGAGGCTTCAGTGGGCCCATGGCTGGAAATGCTGTCAGCTCCCCTGCCGGTAGTGGCACGGCTGACAGCATGCTGGACCCGTCCTGCAGCGAAAAAGCTGCGGGGGCAGGTGGTCCCCCGACCTCCCCCTTCTTCGTAGCCGGCAGCTCCCTCCTGTGAGGCTCCGGCCACAAGAACTCCTGCAGCGAAACTGCTGCTGGGGAAAGTGGTCTCCAGACCTCCTCCCCCTTCTTCGTGGCCGGCAGCTCCCCTTTCTGGGGCTCCGGCCACCGTACTCCCTGCGGAGGTACGGGCAGCAGAGGCAGCTCCTGCTCCTCTGCTCCGGGCGGTGGCGGAGGCAGAGGCAGCTCCAGCTCCTCTGCTCCTGGCGGTGGTGGAGGCAGAGGCAGCTCCTGCTCCTCTGCTCCTGGAGGTGGTGGAGGCAGAGGCAGCTCCTGCTCCTCTGCTCCTGGAAGTGGTGGAGGCAGAGGCAGCTCCTGCTCCTCTGCTCCTGGCGGTGGTGGAGGCAGAGGCAGCTCCTGCTCCTCTGCTCCTGGAAGTGGTGGAGGCAGAGGCAGCTCCTGCTCCTCTGCTCCTGGCGGTGGTGGAGGCAGTGGCAGCTCCTGCTCCTCTGCTCCTGGTGGTGGTGGAGGCAGAGGCAGCTCCTGCTCCTCTGCTCCTAGTGGAGGAAGCGGTGGAGGTGGCGGAGGCAGAGGCAGCTCCTCTGCTCCTGGCGGCGCTGGCTCCCTCCACTGTGGCGGCTGGGCTGGTGCACGCCGTGCTGCCTTCAGCAGCATGAATAGAGGCTGCTGGGGGACACCAGCCTCCTGCCCCTCTCCCCCCCAAAAATTTCCAGGGGGTTGGGCCTGTAACCCCTCCCCTTCCGGCTCTTGGGGCTGAACCAGCAGGCATTTTCCCTCTGCTGGTGGCTTGGGTCCCAGAGCTGTGGAAGCCCCGACTTGCCTCCCTTTGGGCTGTGGACGCACCGACTCCTCCCTTTTGGGCTGTGGACGCACCGACTCCTCCCTTTTGGGCTGTGGACGCACCGACTCCCCCCTCTTGGGCTGTGGACGTTCGGGCTCCCCCCACTCAGGCGTAGGACGTTCGGGCTCCTCCCACTCAGGCGTAGGACGTTCGGGCTCCTCCCACTCAGGCGTAGGACGTTCGGGCTCCTCCCACTCAGGCGTAGGATGTTCAGGCTCCTTCCGCTTGGGCACTGGCGAGCTGGCATAGGGGCATCCTGACCAGTCATGTCCCCCTTCCTCACATCGCCCGCACCAGCTCGGTGGCACCTCGGAGCAGTCCCTCCAGCGGTGATCCACCTCTCCGCACCAGGTGCACCAGGGGAACAGGTTCTCTGGCTCCTCTGGCCGCTGTTGCAGTTGTGGTTGGGGCGGTGGGAGCAGCAGTCTACCTCCCCCTGCTGGTGGTGGAGACTGAGGCGACCCCTGCTCCTCCCTCTCCTGATGGACAGGGCAGTGGGCCACGAAGTGCTCACCTCCTCAGATGGGGCATCGTTGGGGTAGCTGTCCGAGGGGGTACCAGGGGCAGTTGGTGCGGGAATGCCCAGGCTCAGCACAGCAGTAACACCCGGGCTGCTGTTCCTCCTCCTCCTCACCTTGGAAGGGGCAGATCGCCACCGTGTGTCCTTGGACCCCACAGGCCATGCACCAGCCTTGGTCCTCGAGGCCCCCGAGGAGGTCCTCCAGGTCCCGGCAGCCGTCTCTCCAGCCTTCCATTTTCCCCTCGGGGTGCACCAACCAGTCCCATATTTCTCGGGACGGTGGGGAACCCGGTGGCAGTGGGGTGGCTACTGCTGGTTGGGGTGACCGCTGCTTCTGCTGCTTCCTGCAGCTCTTTCTCCCCATCCCTCTTCCTGCTCTTACTTTTTTTTTTTTTTTTTTTTTGTAATCCAGACCCCTCCTGGTCTGACGCTTGGAGGCGCGGTTATCCCACGAAGACACCACGTGTCACAAAGACGGCCAGAGTGGGTGGCGTCAGACCAGAATCAGGAAATAAATAAACAGAGAGATGGGGTTTTGGTAAAGCTGAGCGCGTGATTGCGCTCAGCATTTAATAAACAGAAAATAAAAGGTTTGAACACAATAAAAACACGGGACACGGCACTCGAGCCAAAACAAAAAGACAAACAAAACGTACTACACTTAAACAGACAGACGAACAAACACGGTGAGTGAAAACACTTCTAATTTACGTTCTTACTTTGTTTTATTTTCTCCTTCTCTCTCTCCCGTTCTCCACTCACCGAACACCAACCCCGAGTGACAGAAACGTGCATCTATATATACTGTTGTGCTGGGATTCAATTACTAATTAATTACTCACTTGAATCCCAGCACGTGAATTCATTACGTGAAACCCCGTGTTCACATATTATATTTTAAATGCACGTGCGTGATGTGCAATCCCGTGCCTAAATACAAATATACAATTTAAACACACGTGAAACACAGACCCGTTTATATCCCGTGTACCAATCTATACACCAACATTAACATACGCACGCATATATGCAACACAGAACACACAAATGCACACAGGGGCGGGGCACTTTGCCACATGATGTCATACCAGCACAGACATACAGACATACATACAGATAGACAGATAGACAGACACTAGAAGAGATACCAGTGTGGAGATCAGAACACATAATGATGTCATACCAGCACAGACATACAGACATACAGACATGCAGACAGATAGACAGATAGACAGACACTAGAAGAGATACCAGTGTGGAGATCAGAACACATAATGATGTCATACCAGCACAGACATACAGACATACAGACATGCAGACATGCAGACAGATAGACAGACACTAGAAGAGATACCAGTGTGGAGATCAGAACACATAATGATGTCATACCAGCACAGACATACAGACATACAGACAGACAGACAGACACTAGAAGAGATACCAGTGTGGAGATCAGAACACCTAATGAAGTCATACCTTCCCAGTCACGTTACACCCCGATCTCTTCAGCTCCTCATGCAGGGATTTCAGTTTCCTCTTCCCCTCCTTACTGAACTGATTACCCCACAGCCTGAGGCACAGAGACACAAAGAGGGTTACAAACACAGCGCTCAGTCGTAGCCTGAGAGACACATTGTCCCTGAATATCAAAGCTTTTCCGACCATCAGGGAGGGCTTCTGTGGCAGTGTTTTAACTTTCTGACTGATTTTTCATGTTCGGAGCAAAAATCAAAAATGGCCAGGATATTGTATTTATGTGACAAAGTTAAAGGAGATTTAGTTCATACACTGCCAGTATCACTCACAGCCTTGTTATTCTTTGCCACCGGTTGTTTATATGATATCCTATTATATCCTGTTATACTCTCAAGACACTTTTGATATTCAGGGCCAGAATGACACAGAGGATTACAAACACATTGCTCAGTCACAGCCTGAGAGACACAGATTGACAGAGAAGGTTACAAACACATATCTCAGTCACAGCCTGAGAGACAAAGAGGGATACAGACACGTCACTCAGTCACAGCCTGAGAGACCCATAGAGACACAGAGGGTTACAAACATATCACTCAGTCACAGTCTGAGAGACACAGAAGGTTACAAACACATATCTCAGTCACAGCCTGAGAGACAAAGAGGGTTACAAACACATATCTCAGTCACAGCCTGAGAGACAAAGAGGGATACAAACATATATCTCAGTCACATCCTGAGACACACAGAGAAACATAGAGGGTTACAAACACACCGCTCAGTCACAGCCTGAGAGACACAGAGGGATACAGACACGTCACTCAGTCACAGCCTGAGAGACCCATAGAGACACAGAGGGTTACAAACATATCGCTCAGTCACAGTCTGAGAGACACAGAGGGTTACAAACACATATCTCAGTCACAGTCTGAGAGACACAGAGGGTTACAAACACATATCTCAGTCACAGCCTGAGAGACACATAGAGACACAGAGGGTTACAAACATATCGCTCAGTCACAGTCTGAGAGACACAGAGGGTTACAAACACATATCTCAGTCACAGCCTGAGAGACACATAGAGACACAGAGGGTTACAAACATATCGCTCAGTCACAGTCTGAGAGACACAGAGGGTTACAAACACATATCTCAGTCACAGCCTGAGAGACACATAGAGACACAGAGGGTTACAAACATATCGCTCAGACACTGCCTCACATTCCAATGGGTTCAAAGCAGTTTACCAGTCTTGGTTTTCAGTTCAATCCTCTATCTCTTGTTTCAGCCAAAGCCCATGAATCTGCACCTAGCTTTGTTGAAATGACAGTGTTTAATAAGCAGACATTGTGCTAGATTGGGGGTGGGTGTTTGTAAGAGTCAGAAATGCATTTTGCATGCAGCTGTGATTTGACAGACTACAGCAAGCTGAATGAGAAAGCTGAGCAGAGAGCGAGCTGTGTGTATCAGGCAAGGAGAGGTGCTGATCAGGATCCTGACTCTACAGCACACAAACACAATGCATTGAGCGTGCTGCAGAGCCTTCCCTTTCCACTCAGACTGCAGTTTGAAATGCAATCTGCAGAGCGAGCAGTGTGTCTGTCTGTCTGTCTCCCTGACAAACACAATGCATTGAGGATGCTAGCAGAGACATTCCTGTCCACTCAGTTCGAAATGCAAACTGGAGCGCTAACTGTCTGTCTCCCTCCCTGTCTCTTCCCTTTTCTCTCTGCCTCCCAGTCTCCATGTCTCCCTCCTCACTCAGAGTGCCTCTCTCACTCTCTCCCCCCCCTTCCTGCCTGTGGTAGAGCTCCCTGTTTTAACTCATTTGTCAAAGCTACAATATATTTATATACAGGCATCTGATTGGCTTTGATTCACACTACAATAAACCAATGTTAATTGTTTTTGAATGATGGGTTATAGTTCCCTCTTAGGTCCCTGTTGCTGTAGGTAACAGTAACACAGCTTCAGTGTCTCTCAGTGCAGAGCTCTCAGTCTCACACAGCAACACAGATACTCACTCAATCTTCTTCAGACTGCTGCAGGTTTGTATGAGGCGGGTGAGGCTGGGAACAGAGCTGTCTGTGAAGGAGTTCCAGTGCAGGTCTAGTTCAGTCAGGGAGCAGTTTCCACCGAGGGCAGAGCAGAGATCCTCAGCACAGCCGTCTGTGAGACCAGAGTTCATCAGACTAGAAGGGAGATGTTATATACATGCTCTGAGAACCATGCAGCCTTTCTAAAACAACTTAAAACAACTGAACATTTAATTAACAAAGAAAGTCACTGAGAGAGACAGAGAGAGAGAGAAAGAAAGAGAGAGAGAGAGAGAGAGAGAGAGAGAGAGACAGAGACAGAGACAGAGACAGACAGAGTAGGGAGAGGTGGTGAAAAAGAAAGTGTGACAGAACGGCCAGTGAGGGTGAAAGGAGGGGGAGACAGAGAAAGGAGGGAGAGAGAGGAGCAGAGGGAGAGAGAGGAGGGAGAGGGAGAGACAAAGGGGTTAGATGGAGCCACTAAGCACTTATTATTATTATTATTATTATTATTATTATTATTAATAATAATAATAATAATAATAATAATAATAATAACCTATTCTTAATACTGTTTGAAAATCACAATAAATATATTTTAAACAGCATTCACCAGTTGACTATGCCTTATAACTAAACTTCAATAACTTTTTTTCTTTTCTTAAGATGACGTTAAAGAAGTCCTTAAGAAGAAACTGAAGAAGCCTGTAAGAACATGTGTGGAGAATTGCACTTAAGGATCTTAGGAAGATCATCAATATCGTCTTAAAAACTTTATCAGGTTTCTTCTGTTATTTTTTTATTATTTATTTATTTCTTAGCTGACGCCCTTATCCAGGGCGACTTACAATTGTTACAAGATATCACATTATTTTTTACATACAATTACCCATTTATACAGTTGGGTTTTTACTGGAGCAATCTAGGTAAAGTACCTTGCTCAAGGGTACAGCAGCAGTGTCCCCACCAGGGATTGAACCCACGACCCTCCGGTCAAGAGTCCAGAGCCCTAACCACTACTCCACACTGCGATTTACACAAGAGATTTACCCCTTTAGACTGAGGCTTTTTTACAAGGAAGTGCTGGAAAACAATAAAAGGACTGGGTTTTTTTAAGAACTTTCAAGAATACGGCCCCAGGTCTTAGTGAAGTGTTATTAGAATAAACCTAAACAAATATTTTCTATTAAACTGACTAAACAAAGGTAGAGGGGGTGGAGATGAGAGAGGAGGGGAGGAAGGAGAGACGGTGTGATCTGTCTTTGTCAGTGATATAATATTCACGCAAACACCCAGAGTGTTTACTTACCTCAGAGTCTGTAATTTACAGTTTGGATCCCTCAGTGCAGCACACAGCAGTCTCACTCCTGAATCCCTCAGCTGGTCATTGAAGTCCAGATCCAGCTCTGTCAGGTTTGTGTGGTTTGTACGGAGAGCAGAGGCGAGATCCTCACAACATCCAGCTGTGAGACCACATTTCCACAGCCTGCAGAGATTAGGAGACAGGAGGAAAAGATCAACACAGTGTGAGAGGGAGGGAGAGGGGGGGACAACTCTGTATGAGAGGGAAGAAAGATGGAGGGGGAACAACTCAGAGAGTAAGGGAGGGGATAGAAGGGGAGAGGGAGAGGGAAAGAAGATTATAAGAGAGAAGATCAGTGAGGGAGAGACAGAGATGGGGAGAGTAGAGAGAACAAGGGGAGAGAGAGAGAGTGAGAGAGAAAGAGATAGAGCGAAAGAAGATTAGGAGAGACGAGAAGTTCAGAGGGCAGCAGAGAGGAGGGGGATACAGAGAGGGAAGAATAGACAGAAAGAGGGGAGAGAGAGGGTGGGGAGAGAAAGAAGGAGGAGGGAAGGAGAGGAGAAAAACTCAAATTTAGGACTAGAAGATCAGAGAGAGGGGAGGAGCCAGCCATCAATGTGCAACTTAAAAATAACACAGACTTGATTTCAAAAGACTGCAGGAATCAATACTTACTCCTGTCATTCAAATACTGCCACTTTATAACTGGAGGAGAACGACACAAGGGTTAGCTTTTTTCTACAATGGCTCACAATATAACCATCATAAATGTTTACCACAGTATTTGCAATGTAATTTCCAAAAAGTTTCCAAATGTTTTTCTCATAGTTATACTATGCATTTCCCACAGGTTTACCTGGTTTGCCATGTTTTTTAATATGCTTAAACATTACCTTGCTGGACTTTAAATGCTTGCCTATGCTTTCACTGTGGTTTATTACCCCTTTGCGATCCTATGTCGGACCTGGTCCGACATTATTATTTTCCCTTTCCGGTCCAATGTTGGTCCCTGTCCGACATCATCAAAAAGACGTAAAAAACGGATCTCTAGTTGTTTTTTCTTCGGAAAAAGCAGAGAAAACCATTCAATGGCTGAGTGAGACCGATAGGAGCCGAAAAAAGGGGCACCACATATATAACACAGACAAACAAACAAGATAGCTGCTTCTGCATTCAGTGCTCAAAGAATATCATTTGCAGAGCTTTTTTTAGATGTTATAGTAATAAAATAACGACTTGGATCGCATTATTGAGGAGTTTGGTGATAAAACGAGTGATCCGGAGATGATTGATCGGTATGCATGACTATGAAGAGGTATATGAGAAATACAGCGAACGAGGGGTGGGGCGGGGCTGGAGATGCAGTACTGACTGTCCTGTTGATATGCAGTGCCTTTTAACCCTTTGTGGTCCATTTATTCAGCGTGTGTTGGGCTCGTCAGGTCCAATTTATTTTCACACGTGCAGTTTATTTTAGACGCGCTGTTTAAAAGTATTTTTTTTCACAGTAAAACAGGTTTAAAAGGCCCTGCATAACAAAATAAAAACCTGTGACAAGAAGGCAAATCATCACACTGTCTGTTTGTTATTTTAGACTACTAAACACGATCCGGAGCTGTCGCTATTCAGCCAGCATCAAACCCGGACACCAGCACTTCCCTTTGTTCATGGAGAACTGTATTTGTACCACGAGCACTAATATCACTCACTGTTATCTGTGTTTGTGTTTTTATGTTTTGTGTGGGTGTAGTAAACTGGACTTTTTGGTTGCGGTCAAACCCGGGGATTACAAATACCGAGTGATACACACCGCTGTATCACTCCATCATTATTATTTACAGGTGTTTTCCATGAGGCTCTGGATATTTGTTAAATAAATCAATAAACACCCTTGCACCTGGAAATTGTTTTGGTGGTGGTTGGCAGGGACGGGGTTAATTCCTCTCCCTGCCAAAAACATGTGAGAGTGTGGCTGTTCCCAAACGAGGTAATTGGTGTTGATTGGGAACAGCCACAAATTATAAAAGAGAGCATTCAGCTCCATTAAAGGGAGATCACCAGGGAGCTGGTATGTGAAATGTTTGGGTGTTTAACGAAAGCTAAGGTAAACTGTTTGTAAAGTGTTTTGTTGGAGTTATATGTCAGGTAAACAGCTTAGCTGTCCTGCACGTTAGACAGGGACCTGCATATCTGTGTAGTGAGTGCTCTACGTTTGAGCTAGGTTTTTGTTTTGTTTGTTAATTTTTGTTTTGTAATAAAAGTGCACGAAAGTGCTTCACTGTGCAGTTCTGTGTCTGGGTCTATTTTTTTAAAGGGCAAACAAGCCGATAACAGAGAGGCTACGTTACATATGGTGGCAGCGGTAAAAACACCCTATTGACCCAGTACAATAAATAAATAAATAAATAAAGAATGGAAGAATTGCGAGAGATGATCCGGGCAATGGAGAAACTGAACAGAAAATGGAGACAGGAGCGGGAACTTCCGGACCCAGAACCAACGGAGCGGCAGCTAATGTTCCAGAGATGGGTGAGATCAACAGAAGACCCTCTGTCTCAGCGCCCGAGGGAGAGGCCCCGCTGTCTCCGGCGCCCGAGGGAGAAACCCCGCTGTCTCCGGCGCCCGAGGGAGAAGCCCCGCTGTCTCCGGCGCCCGAGGGAGAAGCCCCGCTGTCTCCGGCGCCCGAGGGAGAAGCCCCGCTGTCTCCGGCGCCCGAGGGAGAAGCCCCGCTGTCTCCGGCGCCCGAGGGAGAAGCCCCGCTGTCTCCGGCGCCCGAGGGAGAAGCCCCGCTGTCTCCGGCGCCCGAGGGAGAAGCCCCTCTGTCTCCGGCGCCCGAGGGAGAGGCCCCGCTGTCTCCAGCGCCCGAGGGAGAAGCCCCGCTGTCTCCAGCGCCCGAGGGAGAAGTCCCGCTGTCTCCAGCGCCCGAGGGAGAAGCCCCGCTGTCTCCAGCGCCCGAGGGAGAAGCCCCGCTGTCTCCGGCGCCCGAGGGAGAAGCCCCGCTGTCTCCGGCACCCGAGGGAGAAGCCCCGCTGTCTCCGGCACCCGAGGGAGAAGCCCCGCTGTCTCCGGCGCCCGAGGGAGAGGCCCCACTGTCTCCGGCACCTGAGGGGGAAGCCCCGCTGTCTCCAGCGCCTGAGGGAGAAGCCCCACTGTCTCCAGCACCCGAGGGGGAAGCCCCGCTGTCTCCAGCGCCTGGGGGAGAAGCAACAATCAAGGGGAAGGAGGTGAAGAAACTACTTCCTCCACAGCCCCAACCACCAGTCCCACAAACAACTCCGGCGCTGACTGGTGCAGTCCCTTGCCCCGACGTCGTGGTTCCCCTACCGTAGTGCCCACACCTCCCTCCACTGGTCCTGACTCCTGGGTCGCAGCATTGCCAGGCACAGTTGCTTGCCTGGTCCCCTACTCCGCTCCTCCTGGACTTAGACGTCATGACGTGAATCCCCCTTTCCCTCACTTTGTTCCCCCTGAAGCTCCAGACGTCGCTGCGTGGTTCTGCAGTCGCACACCTCTGCCTGTCACTGCTTGCTCCTTGTTGCCGCCCTGCACTCCAGTCGCCCTGGTCAAGCTGTCCTGGTTCCCCCTCGTTGGTTTGCGGTCCCTTCCAGAAGACGCCAGACCGACTTATCCTCAAGCCCGCCCGCAGGAAGGGGCGAAAATTAAAATTTGTGGTCTTGAGGGTGGGTGGTTGTGTTTTAAGGGAGGAGGTGGCCTTGGAATGGCCGGTGTGTGTTACACAAGGGGGAGGATATGTAACGGATGTAGCAGGACAGGGGGCTTGCAAAATATAAAAGTTTTGTTTTTGTGTTTTGGTGGTGGTTGGCAGGGACGGGGTTAATTCCTCTCCCTGCCAAAAACATGTGAGAATGTGGCTGTTTCCAAACAAGGTAATTGGTGTTGATAACAGCCGAAAACAGAGAGGCTACATTACAATATATATATACAATATATATATACAAATATATATACAAATAATATGTGTGTGTGTGTGTGTTTTTTACAATGTTTATAAATCTCAAGAACGAGTGGATATAAGCAGATACTATTTCATAAACTAACTGTATCAAGTACATTTTTGTTTCCTTATTACTGATAATAATGGAATGAATAACTATTATTTTATTTATTTATTTTGAGAAAATAAATCAAGAGTAGAGTCCCTGAGAATAAACGTGTATTGTCATTGCAATCACTCAGGTGAAACAATGTCTGGTAATATGCCCAAACATCAATATTTTTCAACATATTGCAAGTTCCCTCAGGTCATAGTATAACACATTTTTATACATGTATCTCTAAACAGAATACATAAAGTGACTTGCTCAGGGTCACACAATGAGTCAGTGGCTGAGGTGTCCCTAAAAGATTAGCTTAACATCCACAGATAAGAACATAAGAAGAACATAAGAAAGTTTACAAACGATAGGAGGCCATTCGGCCCATTTTGCTCGTTTGGGTGTTAGTAGCTTATTGATCCCAGAATTTCATCAAGCAGCTTCTTGAAGGATCCCAGGGTGTCAGCTTCAACAACATTACTGGGGAGTTGGTTCCAGACCCTCACAATTCTCTGTGTAAAAAAGTGCCTCCTATTTTCTGTTCTGAATGCCCCTTTATCTAATCTCCATTTGTGCCCCCTGGTCCTTGTTTCTTTTTTCAGGTCGAATAAGTCCCCTGGGTCAATATTGTCAATACCTTTTAGGATTTTGAATGCTTGAATCAGATCACCGTGTAGTCTTTTTTGTTCAAGACTGAATAGATTCAATTCTTTTAGCCTGTCTGCGTACGACATGCCTTTTAAACCCGGTGGTGGAGGAGTGGAGGGGGCGAGAGGGGGTGTAGGGAGAAATTATAGTCTGGAGATAGGAGGGAGCAGTAAAGGTCACAACAGCGATAGGTGAGTGCAAGAGTTTTAAATTAGATGTGAGCAGCGATAGGGAGTATTTATATGTACCAAATAAAGACGTTAGCATTAATGATAGTTTGAAGGGTGTCTATTTTGAAATCTATCACACTGTGGCAAGATGGCTTGCGGGTGACATCAGACTAGGAAGGAGACACACAGGACTGGGATATGGAAGCGCTGATGTGCACGTTTAATAACAAAATAAAAGATTCAAACAAAGAAAACACTTTTGCAAAACAAAATGGTACAGTGGCCAAAACAAACAGACAAACAGACACGGAACCAAACAAACAAGTATTGAGCTGGTGTATAACCAGCACGAGAAGCAATTACTGTTTGTCTTTCACTTCTCTTTTACTTCCAACTCACATTCCGCTTCTGAACAAACTAACAGCGTTCAGCCCAAGCTGCTTGTTTTTATATTGTGATCGAGGGATTAACTGACTATCAATTACCTAGTTTATCCCTCGATCACATTTCAGCACGGGTTTTATCATACGAGTGGTCAACAGCCAGTTTGTCAATAATCACTTGCTGTTGACCACGCAGTCTCACAATTTTATCTGGATGGGGCATCTTAACCACCCAGCTGCCAATCTATTTCAGCAATTTCCATGTAAAATTGTCATTTATTTTTTGCAGATTTTTTTTCATTCTTAGCCCTCAAAAAAGCATTTTAGACAGTTTGCAAAACAATTTTTGCTATTTTTTTTTAAAATACACACTCTTTATTGTTATTATTAAAAACAGAAATATATTATTTCAATAGAACTTAAATAACAGAGTAACAATTTGTTTACAGTTGTAGCATTATAACAATATAGATTACCACATAACATTTTTTTTTTCCAATGGCAGCATTATATAAGTATAAATAATATCATTTATTACAATTGCAGCATTATAATAAAATTATAATAATTGTGCTGGCATATCATTTTTAGAAATTGTTTTTTTGTGCTAGAGATTTCAAAGCAGACGCTCTTCAAACTCTCATCAATGTTAACATCTGTATCTAGCACATATGCATCAGAAAATTTGTGTTACAAATGTTCAATCATGTTATATACTGTATCTTCCATAGTTTCAGATACGGGTGTATAACACTGTTATATGCATTATTATCTGTGAAGTGTGGGTACAATAAATAAATAAATAAAATCAGTCATTTTGACCAGTACCAATCCTGACAAGGTTTCCTTACACCCCATGTAACACTAACAAAGAATCTCCTCATCTCATTCTCTGTAGATGCAGGCATGCATTTTTCACTGTCAGCTGTGCTATATACAGATTTTTTAGGGACTGCTAAAACAAAACTGCAGACAATTTTACCATATAGTCTGCTTATTTATTCACTAAAGCACATCAAAAGGATGTGTTAAAGTTTGCAGATGTACATACAGACGTGCTCAGATTTGTTGGTACCCCTCCACAAAAAACGAAGAATGCACAATTTTCTCTGAAATAACTTGAAACTGACAAAAGTAATTGGCATCCACCATTGTTTATTCCATATTTAATAGAAATCAGACTTTGCTTTTGATTTTTTATTCAACATAATATTGTAAATAATAAAACAAATGAAAATGGCATGGACAAAAATGATGGGACCCCTAACCTAATATTTTGTTGCACAACCTTTAGAGGCAATCACTGCAATCAAACATTTTCTGTAGCTCTCAATGAGACTTCTGCACCTGTTAACAGGTAGTTTGACCCACTCTTCCTGAGCAAACTGCTCCAGCTGTCTCAGGTTTGATGGGTGCCTTCTCCAGACTGCAAGTTTCAGCTCTTTCCATAGATGTTCGATAGGATTCAGATCAGGACTCATAGAAGGCCACTTCAGAATAGTCCAATGTTTTGTTCTTATCCATTCTTGGGTGCTTTTAGCTGTGTCTTGGGTCATTATCCTGTTGGAGGACCCATGACATGCGACTGAGACAGAGCTTTCTGACACTGGGCAGTACGTTTCGCTCCAGAATGCCTTGATAGTCTTGAGATTTCATTGTGCCCTGCACAGATTCAAGGCACCCTGTGCCAGGCGCAGCAAAGCAGCCCCAAAACATAACCGAGCCTCCTCCATGTTTCACTGTAGGTATGGTGTTCTTTTCTTTGAAAGCTTCATTTTTTTGTCGGTGAACATAGAGCGGATGTGACTTGCCAAAAAGCTCCAGTTTTGACTCATCTGTCCAAAGGACATTCTCCCAGAAGGATTGTGGCTTGTCAATATGCATTTTAGCAAATTCCAGTCTGGCTTTTTTATGTTTTTCTTTCAAAAGTGGAGTCCTCCTGGGTCTTCTTCCATGGAGCCCACTTTCACTCAAAAAGCGACGGATGGTGCGATCAGAAACTGACGTACCTTCACCTTGGAGTTCAGCTTGTATCTCTTTGGCAGTTATCCTTGGTTCTTTTTCTACCATTCACACTATCCTTCTGTTCAATCTGGGGATGATTTTAATCTTGCGGCCACGCCCAGAGAGGTTGGCTACAGTTCCATGGACCTTAAACTTCTTAATAATATTTGCAACTGTTGTCACAGGAAAATCAAGCTGCTTGGAGATGGTCTTGTAGCCTTTACCTTTACCATGCTTGTCTATTATTTTCTTTCTGATCTCCTCAGACAACTCTCTCCTTTTCTTTCTCTGGTCCATGTTCAGTGTGGTGCACACAATGACACCAAACAGCACAGTGACTACTTTTCTCCATTTAAATAGGCTGAATGACTGATTACAAGATTGGAGACATGTGTGATACCAATTAAAGAAACTAATTAGTTTGAAATATCACTATAATCCAATTATTTATTATATTTTCTAAGGGGTACCAACAAATGTGCCCAGGCCATTTTAGAATATCTTTGTAGAATAAGCAATAATTCATCTATTTTCACAGCTTCTTTGCTTTATTCTATGACATACCAAAGTCATGCAAGTATACATGATAAAATAGCTTTTAATTTCATCACTTTTCAGTAGGAATGAAGCATTATTTCAATGAGCTGTAAGGGTACCAACAAATTTGAGCACATCTGTATAACCACCCTGTACACTATTCTTACGGGAGTGACAAATCTGGACTCGCTTGCACTCCACGTTGAAATCGCGGGATAAGCAGCTGGGTGGCTAACCCCATCCAGGCTGTGAAGTAATAATAACAATAAAACAGTGTTTTTAACACACCAAACCATACAATTAAATAATAATAACACAACACAAAATAAGACATATACACACAGGGGTGGGGGTACCCTGTCACACACACAAAAAATTATTTTAATATTACTTTTTACCACATTGTTGTTATAATGCTGCAATTTTAAATGTTATTTATATTATTTATGCTTACATAATGCTGCCATTGGAAAGAAAATTATGTTATGTTGTGCTTTATATTTTCATAATGCTACCATTGTAAACAAATTGTTGTTATTTTGTTATTTAGTTCTATTGAAATACTGTATTTCTGTTTTTCACAATAATAAAAAGTGTGTATTTTGTGCAAATGTTTTTTGAAAACTGTAGGTCTAAGAATGAAAAATCAGAAAAAGCCCATTTTTGACATAGAAATTGCTAAAATAAATGGAAAGCTGGGTGGTTAAAGCATTTTTAAAAAATAAATTGAAGACTGTAAAAAGATGTGGAGAATTGCACTTAAGAAGGATCGTAGGAAGATCAGCAATATCTTATGAATTTTGTGACGGAAAGCCAGGTCGCTGGTTCCTGCGTAAGTGTGTGCCTTGGAGAAATCAGCTGTAACACGCAGCAGGAGACTTGTTCCTAAGCAACCAGCTGAGTGGTTTGTTTACATCAAGGAGGGAGTGTCTGCTCGGAAGGAACTACCACAGAACCCTTTAACTGCAAGATGATGGCTGTGAAGGCACTTGCCCAGCCAGGATCGTCGGAACAGCCCAGAGTCGCTGGGAGGCTGGGACTTCATGAGCAACAGAACAGAAGTAGGTCAGCTTAGGGGATGTGGATCCCAAAACAGTATAGACATGGTTACTGAGTAGTAGGTTCCTGGAGCGGGATGTTCATTTTAGTGAGACTAGTGCTCGTCATTTTGTGTGACAACCTTTTATTTTTAGCTTTGGTTTGGTTTAATTTCTTTATTAAATGTGACATTGGTACCATTGGTGGTACCCTAGTGTCAGCAATGTGTTGAAATTAAATCTGCGCGCCTGTGCAGTGTATGAACACATCACCCTGTTACACTTCATATATTTTTATTGCATTCATTATTTGTTCATTTAGATGGCCTCATTTACAAGGGGGTGCTGGAAAATAATAAACGATTTCTTAAGACTTTCAAGAATACGGCCACAGGTCTTAGTGAAATGTTATTAGAAAATAACTAAAAATATATTTTCTATTAAGCAGTTTCATCTAAACTAACCCAATATTTTCTATTAATCTGATAAAACAAAGGAAGAGGGGGTGGAGATGAGAGAGGAGGGGAGGAATGAGAGAAGATGTGATCTGTTTGTGGCAGTAATATAATATTCACAAAAACACCCGGTGTGTTTACTTACTTCAGTGTCTGTAATTTACAGTTTGGGTCCTTCAGTGCAGCACACAGCAGTTTCACTCCTGAATCCATCAGCTGGTCATTGTCTCTCAAATCCAGCTCTGTCAGGTTTGAGTGGTTTGTACAGAGAGCAGAGGCGAGATCCTCACAACACCTAGCTGTGAGACTACATTCACCCAACCTGCAGAGATGAGGAGACAGGAGAAGATCAGCACAGCATGAGAGGAGGGAGAGGGGGGTAACAATTCTGTGTGGGAGGGAAGAAAGGTTGAGGGGGAGAACAACTCTGAGGAAGGGAGGAGATAGAAGGGGAACTTGAAGAGGGAGATGGGAGAAGAGGGGAGGGGAGTGGGAAAGATCATGAGAGATGATCAGAGAGGGGGAGATAGAGGGGGAGAGTAGAGAGAAAAAGGGGAGAGAGAGGTGGGAAGAGAATGAAAGAGATGGGAGATAGGGAGGGAAGATAAATCAAATTTAGGAGTAGAAAATCAGAGAGAGGGTAGCCAGCCATCAAAGTACAACTTAAAGTATCAAAGTACAAATAAAACTGACTTGATTTCAAAAGACTGCAGGAATCAAGACTTGCTCCTGTCATTCAAATACTGCCACCTTATCACTGGAGGAGAACAACACACGGCTTTCTTCTACAATGACTCGCAGTATAACCACAGTATTTGCACTGGGCACTAAACCATAAATACTGGTCAAAAGAGCAATGGAGAAGAGTGTTATGGACAGATGAATCAATGATTGAACTTTTCAGCTCCAAGAGGAAACAGTATGTGAAGAAAAACAGACGAGTGCCTACAGTAAAACATGGAGGTGTTACCGTGAAGGTTTGGGGTTGTTTTGACGGTGCACAAACAGCAGATAGAGTAACAATAGAAAGTACATTTGCAAAGGAACAATATCATTCCATTCTTCAACATCATGCAATACCTTCAGTAAGGTGAAGGGTTTGATTTTCAACATGACAATGACCCTAAACACACAGCCAGACTAAACCTAATGACTTCAATCAGAAAGAAGAAGAACAGGTTTTGAAATTGATGTGGTGGTCTCCCCAGGAGAATGAAAAAGAAGAGTGCAGCCAGCATAAATATGCTCTGGGAGATGATTAGGACTGATTGGACAAAGATAGACATTGATACACTGCTAACATTGTGTGACAGAATGCCAGGAGTATGGGCAGCTGTGGTTGCTGACAAGAAGGATATTTTTATGAGACAAAATGGCAGTAAAATGCCAGCAAAACATATCCTCTGTTGCATTTTCTTTTGAGAAGGTCAATCCATTTTCATATAAATTTATGTTTATGCTGATTCTTCCTCTCTTAGTTGTATTTCAGTGAGATTTACAGGTAGCCTCATAATTCTGAGTGCCAGTGTATGAATGGAAGGTAATAAATGGTTTTATATGTGCTTACTGTTCTTTTACACATGTCTATGTGTTTGTAGAATTATGCATGATACTGATTTTCTTTTATGTTTTTATTTTTAGATAGAACAAAACAAAAAAGGAAAATGTATAAAAAATACTGCAGACATTTTCAGTAGATAGCTGTAGAGTGTTCTGTGGAGCATCTTGCATGTTTAGTATTTGTATTAATAATGACTTATAAAAAATGTAAAACATCCTATTAAACAATGTATGGGTTAAATCCTTTCAATTCAATATAACAACATTTTTGGTCAGTAAAACCTTTAGGAACTGTCAAACAAAAACATCACATCATAATGAGATTTCCTATTGGGCCACATTTCCAAAGCCTTAACACCTGTCTTTAATTAACCTCTACTTTTTGAAGGAGACAAAACATCTGTTAATTAAACCACCCAGCTGCTTATCCCGCGATTGCCACGTGGAGCACAAGCAAGTCCAAATTTACTTTTGTGCGTCAATTCATTTCTGTACTTAATTTGCAGCTACCCATATATTTTGGCAATTTCCATGTCAAAAACTGGCATTTTTTGGCGTTTCTCTGTGCATCTGCAAAGTTTCTCACGTGTCTGTTGGCATGCTACACTAAAGGTAAAATGTATACTTCTGTAGCCTGCAGTTTTGTTTTTCGCTGGCAGATGGCAGCAGTCCCTAAGAAATGTGCTTGACAGACCAGCCCATCCATAGATAGCACAGCTGGGAGTTAATGAAATGAAATGAAATGAGGGTATTTATTTCTTTGTTGATGTTACAAGGGGTTTTAAGGAAATGTTGTCAGGTATGGTCAACCATACCATTGATTGGTACTGGTCAAAACGACTGATTTATTCTGCTGATGAAGTACACTTCACAGATGATAATGCATATAACAGCAATATACACCCGTACCCAAATCTGTGGAAGACAGAAAGTTTACCACATCAATGATATGATGCGTTGTGTGGTATACTTACTTTTTAATCACCCTGTATATGACGTGATTGAAAATTTGAGACGCAAGTTTTCTGATGTATGTGTGTTAGATAAAAACATTAGCATTGATGAGAGTTTTAGGGGCGTCTGCTTTGAAATCTATAACGCAAAAAATAATTTCTAAAAAGTGACATGACTACACAATAACCTTTTACCACACTGTTATTATAATGCTGCAATGGAAAAAATGTAGGTTATGTTGTGATTTATATTGTCATAATGCTACAATTGTAAACAAATTGTTGTTTTGTTATTTAAGTTCTATTGAAATATTATATTTCAGTTTTTTGTAATAATAAAAAGTGTATTTTTAAAATTTGTTTTGAAAACTGTCCAAATTGCTTATTTGAGGGCTAAGAATGAAAAATTTGCAAAAACAAATGGCAATTTTTTACATGGAAATTGCCAAAATAAATGGGTAGCTGGGTGGTTTTGTTACATATGCAAATTAAGTACAGAAATGAATGGACGCACAAAAATAAATAGGCTGAATTGCATACAAACATATCGCACTATTCTTAAATCAAATTTTATATGTATTTTATTTATTCACAACAAAAACAAACAATAAGATGGCTCACAACACTCTCCAACACACTCTGTTCAACAGCAGAATGTTATTTTATAGGGCCAGCAATCCCCCCCAAGACCCGCCTCCCAGCCACTCAGAGAGAAGGGAAGCCTGCACACCCACTCTCCCACCTCTCCGTGTCACTGCCATGACTGACAGGGGAATATTGACTGGCTGCTGCCCTCTTCCTGCAGCACTTTGAACACATCAGAAGAGTCAGTACAGGTCTCCCCCTGTTCCACTCCCTTATATATTAGTGATGTGACAATTAATCAATAAACACCCCCACATTCCACACATGAACAATTAACAAACACACACACACACATAAACACACACATAAACACACACACCATCACACCCATATTAAATCACAAGCAGTGATAACTTGTGGATATTATTTGGGCAGACTGTTCTCGCCAAGCATACGAAAGTCTCTTGTAGTGGATCTACATCATGAAAGCAGGTGTAGATAAAGGAGACCACTTTATAAGGGGAACAGCTTGTTAAAAAACAATTGAACACCACTGAATAAATGATTACATCATTATATTTAATGAGATTCTGCACAATAATATTCCAATGATTTAATTTCTAAGAGGACAATAAACAACAATCACAAGATGCACTAGCCGTCATACAATCAATGAATAAGGAATGACCGGCACCCTGTTTAGTTCCACACTCATTTCAATATCCATCCACAATATTGTATTTAACTACAGTTTGTTACCACTACATATAGGGATAGAAGGTGTAATTACAAGCATTGTGACATCATTAAGAATATATGGAAGTTGTATTTCTTTTTTTTAAATATAGGTCAAGGCCATAATTTGAATAAACATTTTGACTTCAAATCATTTTAATTAATATTTGGAATATTTCAATTCCAGAAATGTTGGCAAGACATTTTGAGATTCTTCACATTTGTTTCAGGAGTTAGTACAATACCACAACTTTAGCTGAAGACAATGTTGGACTAACTTAGTACAGTGTTTTAGTATCCTCTAGGGGGCAATCGTAGTAATTTTACACTTTTAGTATGCAGCTGTGGACTATCTGTAGCTGCTTAGTTCACTGCAATTGGTATTAAGTTATGTACTACTTTACTACCATCCTCCATACCAACCACAGGATCATCCCCAGTTAGGACACTCATTTTAGTTTGCTGCAATTGACCCTAAGTGACTGGTTTGAGTGAACGTCTCTGTGCTGTTACCACATCTCCAGCAGTAGAGAACACTGTCAGCAGAGACTGGTCCCTGGGATGCACAGGTAACGCTTTGCTAGTACAAGGAGGGGATGACAGAGAGAGGAGGAGAGGGAGACAGAGATATGAGGAGGAGACAGAGAGAGGAGGGGTGAGACAGAGAGTGGAGGGGTGAGACAGAGAGAGGAGGGGTGAGACAGAGAGAGGAGGGGTGACAGAGAGAGGAGGGGTGAGACAGAGGGTGAGACAGAGAGAGGAGGGGTGACAGAGAGAGGAGGAGGGGGAGACAGAGATATGAGGAGGAGACAGAGAGAGGAGGGGTGAGACAGAGAGTGGAGGGGTGAGACAGAGAGAGGAGGGGTGACAGAGAGAGGAGGGGTGACAGAGAGAGGAGGAGAGGGAGACAGAGAGAGGAGGAGGAGACAGAGAGAGGAGGGGTGAGACAGAGAGAGGAGGGGTGACAGAGAGAGGAGGAGGGGGAGACAGAGATAATAATAATAATAATAATAATAATAATAATAATAATAATAATAATAATAATAATAATAATAATAATGTTTGAAAATCACAATATATATTTTAAAAGGTATTTACCAGTTAACTAAGCTTATCACTAATCTTCTGGAAACTTTTTTTGTTCTTAAGATGACATTAAGAGGTTCTTAAGAATAAATTGAAGAAGACTAGAAGACAATGTGCAGAATTGCACTTAAGGGTTTTAGGAAGATCATAAATATCTTCTTAAGAACTTTATTATGTTTCTTCTGTTATTTTTATTACATTATTTAACCCATTCAGACAGAGGCCTGGAAAATAATAAAAGGACAATTTCTTCTTAAGAGTTTCAAGAATACGGCCCCAGGTCTTAGTGAAGTGATATTACAAAAAAAACTAAAACAATATTTTCTAATAAACTGATGAAACAAAAGAAGAGGGGGTGGAGATGAGAGGAGGAGAGAAGATGTGATCTGTCTGTGTCAGTTTACTTACTTACCTCAGTGTTTGTAATTTACAGTTTGAGTCCCTCAGTGCAGCACACAGCAGTTTAACTCCTGAATCACTCAGCTGCTCATTGTCTCTCAGATCCAACTCTGTCAGGTTTGAGTGGTTTGTACGGAGAGCAAAGGCGAGATCCTCACAACATCCAGGTGTGAGACCACATTTCCACAGCCTGCAGAGATTAGGAGACAGGAGGAGAAAATCAACAGTGTGAGAGGGAGGGAGTGGGGGGACAACTCAGTGTGAGAGGGAAGAAAGGTTAGGAGGAGAACAACTCTGAGGAAGGCATGGGATAGGGGAGAAATGGGAACTGAAAGAGGAAGATGGGAGAAGAGGGCAGGGGGAGTGGAAAGAAGATTATGAGAGAGAAGATAAGAAAGGGAGAGCATAGAGAAAGAGGGGAGAGAGAAATAGAGAGAGGGGGAGTGGGAAAGAGATTAGGAGAGACAAGAAGATCAGCAGGGAGGGGAGGAGGCATGGACAGAGGGGGAGACTTGAGAGAAAGAGGTGAGAGAGAAAGAGAGGGAGAGAAAGGGAGAGACAGAGAGGGGCAGGGATAGAAAAAGGGAGGGAGGGGAGATGGGGAGGGAGGAGAAAAAATTTAATTTATGAGTAGAAGATGAGAGGGAGGGGAGGAGAAAGAGAAGCCATCAAAGTGCAACTTTAAAATAACACTGACTTGATTTCAAAATCCTAGATTTATTTTTGCTACCCTAGATAAATTAATTAATCCTTCCCCTAATAGTCCTGTCCTTGACATTGGCTCCTCTCACAGCAGCAATTACTTCTTAAATGTCTTTAAAAATAAAATACTAGACATCAGAAAATAGGATTCCATAGACACCTTCTATTAAGGAGGACTCCAGCACAATTTTACCATCTCGACCTATTAAGGCTACTATGGGGCTTTTTCTTTGATTGCCTTACAGGAACTGACAGCACTAGTTCAACATATGAAAGCTACAACATGCTCTATTGATCCTTGTAACAGGGGAGATCTGGACTGACTATCTGGCACATGTGTATTACTGCAGGTAAAGGGCAGCAATCGTGTAGGATCCGCCTGTCAGTCATGGTGATGACATGGAGAGGTGGGGAAGAGGGTGTGTGGGCTTTCCCTCTCTCAGAGTGGCTGAGAGGCGGGCCTTGGGAGATTGCTTGGCCTTTAAGAACTGGCTTGGTTGTGCACTCGTGTGGCCGTGTTTGGGAACACAGTGACACTGACGAAAGACGTCAGTTTTAAAACAAAATGAGGCAAACCTGGCTGGGGAAAACAGCCGGCCTTAAAATAATTTAAAGAGAAAATACATAACAGAAATCATCACGTACCCGAGGGGACGTGTTTAGTTGTATGGGGAACTCTGGCCATCCCAGTGTATAGGGTAACTGAGTGTAGGAAGGAGGCTCGTTCTGACCGGTTTAGCGGCAGTGGCGGCACTGCGTAAGCAGCACTTTTGTTTGTAGTTTTATTACTGTGTTTTATTTCCCCTTTTTCTTTCACCTTTGGTTTTCATTATTATTTACGAGCATGTGCTGTGCCTATCTACCTGTATTGGTAAACACCGTGGTTCTGGTTCCTCTTGTCAGTATCCAGTCCACGGAGAACAGCGCCATCTACTGCATCAAATAAATCAGTGCGCCTGAGTGGCATTACAAATAAAGTACTGTCTCCTTGTGTCAGTGAATTGCCGACCACCCTTCCACAATGCTATTCCTATAAAACTATTAAAAATGCTCTTGGTGTTATAAATGGTTCACTTTCCTCTGGTATAGTTCGTTCAGCACTTATAGTAGCTGTAGTAAAGCCTATGCTTAAGTGTGACAGTAAGACAATGATTCTTGGTGGTAAATCTCCCTCCTGACCTGTGAAGGTGCTAAGTAACGGGAACAGAGTACTACTATTTTATATTTTGAGTTTTTTCTTAAGGAACACTAAGTGATCTGCATGTTCTGGTTTGAGCGCACTCCTCTGTGCTGTTCCCACATCTCCAGCAGTGTAGAAGAGACTGGTCCCTGGGATGCACAGGTAATGCTTTGGTAATGCGAAGTGGGGGAGACAGAGGGGAGGATGAAGACAGAAAGAGGAGGAGGGACACAGAGAGGTGGGGGAGACACAGAGAGGAAAACAATAAAAGGACAATTTATTCTTAAGATTTTCAAGAATACGACCCCAGGTCTTAGTGTAGTGTTATAAAAAAACTAACACAAGATTTTCTATTAATCTGATGAAACAAAGGAAGAGGGGGTGGAAATGAGAGCAGAGGGGAGGAAGGAGAGAAGATGCGATCTGTATGTGTCAGTGATATAATATTCACACAGACACCAAGAGTGTTTACTTACCTCAGTGTCTGTAATTTACAGTTTGGGTCCCTCAGTGCAGCACACAGCAGTTTCACTCCTGAATCACTTAGCTGCTCATTGTCTCCCAGATCCAACTCTGTCAGGTTTGAGTGGTTTGTACAGAGAGCAGAGGCGAGATCCTCACAACATCCAGCTGTGAGACCACATTTCCACAGTCTGCAGAGATTAGGACAGGAGACAATCAATACAGTGTGAAAGGGAAGAAAGGAGGAGGGGGAGAACAACTCTGAGGAAGGGAGGAGATAGAAGGGGAGAAGGGGAACTGAAAGAGGGAGCTGGGGAGAAGGGAGGGGGTCGGAAAGATTATGAATAAATATTTAGTGTAGTGCATGTAATTGGTTACCGCACCTTTATTGTGTACAGTTATAATGTGAAACAGCATGCTGCAGCCCCCATGCTCAGCGTTAGTCAAGTCCTGATCTGACAGCATATAACACAAACAGCTCTTATGATTACATGTTACCATTTATTTAAGTAATAACAAGGGAGTTGGTTCTGCTATTAACTGTATGAAATACACCACAGCTAGCACAGTCATATATTTTAGATATTTTTATTAGCACAATCAGTATTTAGCAGTAAATTTAATTGTCAGGCAGAATTTTTGTGTTACAGGCACCAATGGTGCAACATTTTATGTTGCTGTAACAGGGCGAGCAGCCCTGTACATTGTTTATTTATTTTGAGATCGGGGTCTCCCCCTGTGCAGATTGTTTTGTATTGTTTATTTACTTTTATTGTATTGTATTTATGTCGGCGAGCGCCGTATTTGTTATTGTTTTGATTAAATGACGGCGTAGCCGGTTTGTTTTGTTTAGTGGATGGGTAGCCCCATCCACAACATAATTAAAACTCGTGCAGAAGGTGAACCATCTCCCGAATTAATTAAGTGATTTAATTTGTTGCTAATCGGGAGATGGTCACCTGTTATAAAAAGCCTGCAGCTCTCTAGTTCAGGGTGATAGAGAGGAGAGAGCGAGCAGAGAGACGGAGAGCGAGCGAAATTTACTTTAAAACGAAACTAACCAAGGATAGGGTCAGTGAAGGCGATTGCCCAGCCTGACAGGTGGTAGTGTTCGTGAATTGTTTTTGTTTAACCTTTTATTTTTGCTCTGTGAGCGCAAGTGTTCTTTTGTTTAAATATTTATTTTATTTTTGTTATTAATAAAAACGGCAGCCAGCCGATTCTTTCTTTTGAACTGCAGTACTTCCCCGGTGTCAGTTTTATTTTTCCCTTCCTGCTTCTGCCTGACGTCAGACCCTCGGTCATTCCTGTCACAGTTGCATTTGCAGCCATTTTAGTCAGTGGAGAACACTCTGTCAGCAGAGACTGGTCCTTGGGATTTTCAGTTAATGCTTTGCTAGAGTAACGAAGGAGGAGACAGAGAGAGGAGGAGGTAGAGATGAGAGGGCATAGATGAGGGGAGACAGATAGAGGGGGTGACAGGGGGAGAGAAAGGAGGGTGAGAGAGAGATAGGAGGGGAGAGAGAGAGAAGGGGAGACACAAAGAAGAGGGAAAGACAGGAATGGAGAGAGATGAGGGGTAGAGAGGAGAGAAAGAGGGGAGGAGAAAGAGAGATGTGGGACAGAGAGGAGGGGAGAGAGAGGAGGAGGAGATGAGAGCTGAAGGGGAGACAGAAAAAGTAGGGTGAGAGTGGATTGGGATAGAGAGAGGAGGAGGAGATGAGAGCTGAAGGGGAGACAGAAAAAGTAGGGTGAGAGTGGATTGGGATAGAGAGAGGAGGGGAGACAGAGAGAGGTGTAGACAGAGATAGGATGTGGAGAGAGAAAGAGGAGGGGCAGAGAGAGGAAAGAAAGAGGAGGAGCAGAGGAGGAGAGAGATGAAGGGGAGGGGGGAGACAGAGGGAGGAGGGGAGAGAGAAAGGAGGGGGAGAGAGAGAGGGTTAGGAGACAGAGAAAAAGGGGGAAAGAGTGGATAGGGACAGAACGAGTAGGGGAGACAGTATAGAGGGAGAGAGATGAGTGGGACAGACAGAGGAATGGAGAGAGAGAGGAGGGGGCAGAGAGAGGAGACAGAGAGAGTAGGTGGGAGACACCTAAAACACAGCCACCCTCCCTCAAGTCCCCTACTTTCCTTCTCCCATCATTGAGGGAGTGTTGTCCCACAGTATGATGCCTTTATGCCGGGGCCGAGATCTAGGTGAACAGGCATCCCCGGATGGCAAGAACAGACCCTCTGGAGGTGACGGCAGCAGCAGACCCTGGATTTTGCCCCGCTCCCCTCAACAGCAGGTGTAATAATGGCTGAGGTTTGCAAAGCAGGTTTCCCTCTGGCTGTGGAGACAGCAGCAGTGGGTAGTCTCCTCTGGTGGGAAAGGCGGGAGCAGCAGGTAGTCGCCATCTGTCATTGGAGATTGTTGCGGCTCTCCCTCATGTGCTGGAGACTTGGGCTTTCCCTTCTTAGGCTTTCGACACTCGGCCTCCCCACTCTTGGGCTCTGGATGTTCATCATTCCCCCTCTTGGGAGCTGGAGATGGCATTGGATGTTCAGTCTCCCCCCCCTTGGGCATTGGACGCTTGGGCTCCCCTCTCGTGGGTGCTGGATGCTTGGTCTCCCCACCTTTTGGGCGTTGGATGCTTGGGCTCCTCCCATTCCAGGTCCGTGTCTGGGTCCCAGTTGGCCTCCAGACAGCTTTACTCCTCATGCCCATAGCACAGGCAGACAGAGCACTCTGGGACACCGCGTCTCCTGTCTCCTAATCTCTGCAGACTGTGGAAATGTGGTCTCACACCGCTCACAGAGCAAAATAAAATCTTGACCACAAAATCCCTTCACAAAAACAAGTACTGCGCTGGACCTTGCAGCACGAGTAGCAATGAGTGTGTCATTCGTGTCTCTATATATACAATTGTGCTGGGATTCAATTGCTAATTAATCATTCACTTGAATCCAAGCACATAAACTAATTTGTGCAATCCCCATGCCCACATACTAATACACATTTTATCTGCACGTGAAGTGATTCTGCAATCCCTGTGCCTAAATACAAACATTTTAAATCACTCGTGCTACATAGCCCACATTATACCCTGTGCACCAATATATACACAAACAATAACACACCACATACAACATATAACACAAAAACCGGTACAGGGGAGGGGCACCCTGCCACAGTTACTTACTTCAGTGTCTGTAATTTACAGTTTAGGTCCCTCAGTGCAGCACAAAGCAGTTTCAATCCTGAATCCTTCAACTGCTCATTGTCTCTCAGATCCAGCTCTGTCAGGTTTGAGTGGTTTGTACAGAGAGCAGAGGCGAGATCCTCACAACACCTAGCTGTGAGACCACATTTCCACAGCCTGCAGAGATTATGAGACAGGAGAAGATCAACAGTGTGAGAGGGAGGGAGTGGGGGGACAACTCAGTGTGAGAGGGAAGAAAGGTTAGGAGGAGAACAACTCTGAGGAAGGCATGGGATAGGGGAGAAATGGGAACTGAAAGAGGAAGATGGGAGAAGAGGGCAGGGGGAGTGGAAAGAAGATTATGAGAGAGAAGATAAGAAAGGGAGAGCATAGAGAAAGAGGGGAGAGAGAGAAATAGAGAGAGAGGGAGTGGGAAAGAGATTAGGAGAGACAAGAAGATCAGCAGGGAGGGGAGGAGGCATGGACAGAGGGGGAGACTTGAGAGAAAGAGGGGACAGAAAGAGAGGGAGAGAAAGGGAGAGACAGAGAGGGGCAGGGAAAGAGACGGAAGTTGGAAAGAAGATTAGGAGAGATAAAAAGATGGGAGGAGAGAGGAGAGGGAGAAAGAGAGGTGCTGGGATAGAAAAAGAGAGGAAGGGGTGATGGGGTGGGGAGATGGGGAGGGAGGCGAATAAATCAAATTTAGGAGTAGAAGATTGGGATTAAGGGAAGGAGAGCCAGTCATCAAATTACAACTTGAAAATAACACTGACTTGATTTCAAAAGACTGCAGGAATCAAGACTTGCTCCTGTCATTCAAATACTGCCACCTTATCACTGGAGGAGAACGACGCGCGGGTTAGCTTTCTTTTACAATGACTCGCAATATAACCCTTTGTGATGAGTCAAAGGGGTTTCGGTCTGTAATTCAGCCTCCCGACAGTAGAAGGTATCAAACCAACTCCATGTAAATATTAATAAAGAAAAACTTTTTTACACGTAAAGTACTGTCTGGAAATTCCATTATTACTCACACGCCTCACACGTGGTGTCAGAGTGGGATATGGATCCAGCTACAGTCTTGGCAATGTTTAGGGAGCAGGAGGAGAAACGAGAGGAGAGGGAGATACGGCGCCAGGAACAGCTCGCCCAGTTCTTTGGACAGCTGGTGGAGAAAATGTCGACACCAGCATCGGAAACAGCGGTTGCCCGGATGTTTGCAACACAACCGAAGTTACAAAAGATGACTCCGGAAGATGATCCCGAGGCTTTTCTGGTCACCTTTGAGAGAGTGGCAGAAGCAGCAGGGTGGCCCAAGGAACACTGGGCCATGAAACTGGCACCTTGCTTGACAGGGGAAGCTCAAGCAGCGTATAGGGCATTAATGGCCACAGAGGCAGCGGATTATGCCAAAGTAAAAGAAGCTATTCTCTCACGCCTCAGGATCACAGAAGAAACATACCGGCGCCGCTTCCGGGAATACCAGCTGTCCGAGGGGGTGCGGCCCCGGGTTGCGGGACAGTATCTCCTGGATCAATGCACCCGGTGGCTGCAACCAGAAGAACACACCCCCCAAGAACTGGTGCAGAAGATCGCGATAGAACAGTTCGCGTCTATACTACCGCCAGGAAACCGGGAGTGGGTTAAACGGAATCAACCTACCACTCTCGAGAAAGCCATCATCCTGGCGGAGGCATATGAAGACGCGAACGAAGGCGCCGTCCCTGACCCCACTCCTGCCCCTAAGCCAACCCGGACCAACCAATCAATGAAGCCCAGAGGGGGTAACCAGACCTTTAGACCATGGAGGCCGAGGTTAGCCCCATCTTGGGCGAGAGGAAAACCCCCTAACCTGTCGGTCACTGACTCACAGGACAAACAAACTCCGTTGGTGCCTTCTACCCCAGTGTGTTACAGGTGTAATGAGCCCGGACATATTGCCAGGGATTGTCCGATGATGGAGGTGGACCTGGCAAAAAGATCCTGGTCAGCGGTAACAGGTAGGAACATTGGGGAATGTCGGGAGGGCCCTTATCAATTAAGAGTACAGGTCGGGGATAAGAGTTCTTACGCATTTGCGGACTCTGGGTGTGCACAGACATTGATTCGACAAGCTCTCTTGGAGGGGGTAACCTGGGAGCCACAGGGTAAAGTGGCTATCTCCTGTATCCATGGAGAAACTCGGGTTTATCCCACCACTAAAGTTAAACTTACTGTTGATGGTTATTCAGCTTACGTTAAAGTGGCTGTAGCACAATGTTTGCCATACCCTGTTCTCCTGGGAAGAGACTGGCCGTTTTTTGATCGTATTTTAGGTCGGGAAATGGTCTTAGTTTCTACCAGGGGACAATCTAAGCAACGGGAGAAAACAATTGGCGAGATTTTCCCGTTGCAAACCGACCTGTTTAACCCTAAAATCCGCCCCAGAAAAACAAAAAGAGAGCGCCGGGTGGAGAAATATGAGGGAACTCTGAGACGACAAGGGGAGGTGTCTGACTCAAAAGTAAACCAATCTCTGAAACGGCAGGGTAAGGGAGTAGGTGTTCAGTGTGACCGGGGCTGCGAGGTTACTGATGTGGAAGGTCAAATAATACAAGATACTCCTCTCAGTGTACCTAACCATTGGGACCGAGATATTGACCTGGGATATGAACAACAAAATGATCCCACGTTACAATACGCTTGGAAACGGGTTAGATATGTTGAGGGGAAGGATATGCAGGAAGGACAACCAGTGGTATTTCCGCATTTTTCTGTATCTGGGCACTTATTATATAGAATAACCCGGGCTCCCGGGACGGGACAGCTCGTAAAACAGTTATTGGTTCCGGGGCCTTTTCAGTCGGAAGTCATGAGATTAGCGCATGACATTCCATTTTCAGGTCATTTAGGAACTGAAAAGACCCAGGAACGAATTCTGGCCCGGTTTTTTTGGCCAGGGGTTTACGGTCTTGTGCGGAAGTATGTATCTGAGTGTCCAGAATGTCAATTAGCTGCCCCGAAGTTAGTTCGCCCCGCACCTCTGGTCCCACTGCCCATTATTGGAGTACCGTTTGAGAGGATTGGTGTAGATTTAGTAGGCCCTCTGGAGGGAGCAGACTCAGGGTATCGGTATATTTTGGTAGTAGTGGACTACGCAACAAGATATCCAGAAGCTGTTCCCTTACGCTCTATGAATGCAGAAGTAGTAGCAAATGAATTGGTAAAAATATTCTCTAGGGTGGGAATCCCGAAAGAAATTCTCACTGATCAGGGCACTAATTTTATGTCTGGCTGTATTCAGCAATTATACAAATTATTAAAAATTCGTTCAATTAGAACCTCAGTTTTTCATCCTCAAACGGATGGGCTTGTTGAACGATTTAATCAGACTTTAAAAAGTATGTTGCACCGCTTTGTAGATCAAGAAAAACGCAATTGGGCCAAGCTGCTTCCCTACTTACTTTTTGCAGTTCGTGAGGTACCACAATCTTCAACGGGATTTTCCCCGTTTGAGCTCTTGTACGGTCGGCAGCCGCGGGGTATCTTGGATCTCATAAAAGAAGGTTGGGAAGAACAGTCAAAAGAGTCTAAAAATGAAGTAAAATATGTGTTACAGTTACGCGATCGCTTAGAATTAGTCGGTCGATTGGCGCATGATAATCTCAAAGCGGCACAGCAGAAGCAGCAGCAATGCTACAATAAAAATGCAAGAATCAGGAACTTTCGGCCTGGGGACAAAGTGGTGTTGTTGCTTCCCTCATCGGAATCTAAGTTGTTTGCTAAATGGCAGGGGCCATTTGAGGTTCTTCGAGCGATTGGAAAAGTAAATTATGAGATCCGACAGCCTGGGCGTCGGAAAGAAAATCAAATTTATCACGTTAATCTCCTCAAACCGTGGAAAGAACGGGAGGTCCATTTTATATTTCCTGCACAGGAGGGAGAGGACTTTGGACCCTCAATTGAGCCAGTGTCAGCAATTGGGGTCCCGATGGGGGAACAATTAACTCTTGATCAGCGCAGAGAGGTAAGCGATCTAATTAATATGTTTGCTGATGTGTTTTCTAACGTGCCTGGAAGAACGCATTTGATCGAACATGCTATTATCACTCCGCCAGGTCTAAGAGTCAGACAGAGACCGTATCGCATTCCAGAGAGTCGGAGACATTCTGTTCGGAGGGAGGTGTAGTGTATGTTGAAACTTGGGGTAATTGAACCTTCCCGAAGCGAGTGGTGTAGCCCAATTGTACCAATAGACAAGCCAGATGGGTCACTACGGTTATGTATAGACTTTAGAAGGGTGAATGCTATCTCTAAGTTTGATGCATATCCCATGCCTCGAGTAGATGAACTCTTAGACAAGCTGGGGCGGGCCCGGTTTATTTCAACCTTGGACCTGACGAAAGGATACTGGCAGATTCCATTAACTAAAGCCTCTCGTGAGAAAACGGCATTTTCAACCCCAGAGGGTCTTTTTCAATTTCGCACTATGCCGTTCGGACTTCATGGAGCTCCTGCTACCTTCCAGAGACTGATGGACAGGGTATTACAACCTCATCGAGAGTACGCTGCTGCGTATATCGACGATGTAGTTATTTATAGTTCTTCCTGGAAAGAACATTTGAATAGATTAGAAGCCGTCTTACAGTCTCTGAGGAAAGCGGGTCTCACAGAGAACATGGCAAAGTGCGCTATTGGAAAAGAAGAAACTAAATATTTAGGTTTCATAATGGGTAAGGGTAGAGTGAAACCGCTGGTTTCAAAAGTCCAGGCTCTGTTGGATTCACCGGTACCTACCACGAAAACCCAGGTGAGATCATTGTTAGGGTTGGCCGGTTATTACCGCCGCTTTATTCCACACTTTTCCACTATAGCCGCCCCTCTCACTGATCTCACTAAAAAGAACGCTCCAAATAAAATTAAATTGAGTGCAGAGTGTCAGACGGCCTTTGAATCTATTAAAACTAATTTGAGTCAGGCCCCAGCATTAGTAAGCCCGGATTTCAGCCGAGAGTTCATCCTTCAGACAGATGCATCGCAGACTGGTCTGGGGGCGGTTCTGTCCCAGGAGAGAGATGGTATAGAACACCCGATATTATACATCAGTCGGAAGTTACTGTCCAGGGAACAGAGGTATTCAGTAGTAGAGAAGGAATGCCTGGCAGTAAAGTGGGCTATGGAGTCCTTAAAATACTATCTTCTGGGACGACCCTTTGTACTCATCACAGATCACGCCCCTTTAAAGTGGTTAGACACAATGAAGGATTCAAACGCTAGGATTACGCGGTGGTACCTGGCGCTCCAACCCTTCGCCTTTCAAATAAGGCATCGTGCGGGTAAGTTACACCAAAACGCTGATTTTTTTTCCCGGGAGGGGGGGAAAAAGGGGGGGTTAGAGGTTTCCGAGTGTTCCTTCGGCTCCACTCTGAGGGGTGGGATATGTGATGAGTCAAAGGGGTTTCGGTCTGTAATTCAGCCTCCCGACAGTAGAAGGTATCAAACCAACTCGGGACTTCCCTTACCAAGATCTCGTGACCATGACGAAAGTCATCTTTATGAGGGGCGGCACCTTGGTGAGGGGCGGAAGTACGAGTATGTAAATTCCAGCCACTGGAGTCACGTGAGGTTCAAGGACACCTGTCAGTTGGAATTGGTGTTCCACTGACTACCGGGGCGGGGCTTTGCATACTAAAGGGAACGTGCTACTGTGTCCGGGGTTGGTCCCACAAAGTGTAGGCGGAGGAAAGGCTGGAGGGAGAGAATCAGTGCCGGGTTCTTGTTGTTTTTATTTTTCACGGTCGGAAGCTTTACTCACGTTGTTCTCTTGGTTTTGATTCTTTTTCTTTTGTTTTATTCAGCACATCACGAAGAGGACTAGGAAGCTTCCGATCCTTTCGTTTTGTTTCTCCAGCACGCCCTCCCTCACATCCTTCTTTTGTTTGTTTTTTTTTCCGTGTAAATATTAATAAAGAAAAACTTTTTTACACGTAAAGTACTGTCTGGAAATTCCATTATTACTCACACGCCTCACACCCTTATAAAAGTTTACCACAGTATTTGCGCAGTATTTGTTCAGTTTCCAACTGCTTTTCTCATGGTTATGCTATGCATTTTCCACAGGTTAACCTGTTTTGCCATGTATTTTATTTTTTTATTTTTTAATGAACATACCTTTCTGGACTTTGTAATGCTTACTTTTGCTTTACCATGCTTTCACTGTGCATTATTACACTTTGCTATGACTTTAGTATGATAAACTTTTATAAATGGTCCTTAAAAGCATGTTTGTTATAAACATTTGCAAATGATTTAGTAATAAGTGTTTTCAAGATGTACTGAGAATAAAGGATAAAGATTTGCCTATATTGGTAATGGTATTTAATTTGTTTTATTTTACTGGAATTTAAAAATAATGTTATAATGTGTCACCATTGAGATCATTCATCCCAGATGACACTGCTGACCGTATCCTAGCAACCTGAGTAGCGCCGGGGGAACTCTTGAGTTAAGAGACTTTAATCGTTAACTGCATACAGTGCCTTGCGAAAGTATTCGGCCCCCTTGAACTTTGCGACCTTTTGCCACATTTCAGGCTTCAAACATAAAGATATGAAACTGTAATTTTTTGTGAAGAATCAACAACAAGTGGGACACAATCATGAAGTGGAACGAAATTTATTGGATATTTCAAACTTTTTTAACAAGTAAAAAACTGAAAAATTGGGCGTGCAAAATTATTCAGCCCCTTTACTTTCAGTGCAGCAAACTCTCTCCAGAAGTTCAATGAGGATCTCTGAATGATCCAATGTTGACCTAAATGACTAATGATGATAAATAGAATCCACCTGTGTGTAATCAAGTCTCCGTATAAATGCACCTGCACTGTGATAGTCTCAGAGGTCCGTTTAAAGCGCAGAGAGCATCATGAAGAATAAGGAACACACCAGGCAGGTCCGAGATACTGTTGTGGAGAAGTTTAAAGCTGGATTTGGATACAAAAAGATTTCCCAAGCTTTAAACATCCCAAGGAGCACTGTGCAAGCGATAATATTGAAATGGAAGGAGTATCAGACCACTGCAAATCTACCAAGACCTGGCCGTCCCTCTAAACTTTCAGCTCATACAAGGAGAAGACTGATCAGAGATGCAGCCAAGTGGCCCATGATCACTCTGGATGAACTGCAGAGATCTACAGCTGAGGTGGGAGACTCTGTCCATAGGACAACAATCAGTCGTATACTGCACAAATCTGGCCTTTATGGAAGAGTGGCAAGAAGAAAGCCATTTCTATATCCATAAAAAGTGTCGTTTACAGTTTGCCACAAGCCACCTGGGAGACACACCAAACATGTGGAAGAAGGTGCTCTGGTCAGATGAAACCAAAATCGAACTTTTTGGCAACAATGCAAAACGTTATGTTTGGCGTAAAAGCAACACAGCTCATCACCCTGAACACACCATCCCCACTGTCAAACATGGTGGTGGCAGCATCATGGTTTGGGCCTGCTTTTCTTCAGCAGGGACAGGGAAGATGGTTAAAATTGATGGGAAGATGGATGGAGCCAAATACAGGACCATTCTGGAAGAAAACCTGATGGAGTCTGCAAAAGACCTGAGACTGGGACGGAGATTTGTCTTCCAACAAGACAATGATCCAAAACATAAAGCAAAATCTACAATGGAATGGTTCACAAATAAACATATCCAGGTGTTAGAATGGCCAAGTCAAAGTCCAGACCTGAATCCAATCGAGAATCTGTGGAAAGAACTGAAAACTGCTGTTCACAAATGCTCTCCATCCAACCTCACTGAGCTCGAGCTGTTTTGCAAGGAGGAATGGGCAAAAATTTCAGTCTCTCGATGTGCAAAACTGATAGAGACATACCCCAAGCGACTTACAGCTGTAATCGCAGCAAAAGGTGGCGCTACAAAGTATTAACTTAAGGGGGCTGAATAATTTTGCACGCCCAATTTTTCAGTTTTTTATTTGTTAAAAAAGTTTGAAATATCCAATAAATTTCGTTCCACTTCATGATTGTGTCCCACTTGTTGTTGATTCTTCACAAAAAATTACAGTTTCATATCTTTATGTTTGAAGCCTGAAATGTGGCAAAAGGTCGCAAAGTTCAAGGGGGCCAAATACTTTCGCAAGGCACTGTATGTGCTAATATTTTATCTGTTATTCATACCGCAGCCTTCATGATATTATTAAAATCCTTGTTGTATATAATTTCAGGGTAGATAGCTGGTAACAGGAATTACTTTATTTGACAGGGCAGTTTCTACATTCTTACACAGTTCAACTCCAATGAAAGTGGATTGACCGCGTGGAAATTAGAATCGGGGATTGAGGATTCAAAACAGGGGATCAGGGATTTACCGTAATGATTGAGAAACACAGCAAGTTCAGTTCGCAGTTTGGACCCCCTTACTACAACAGTGTGCTGCCTTCCAGGAGCCTCAGTCAAGCACATCACTGAGAATGTGGACAGGCTCCTAAAACGAACAGGAGATGACCCGGTAGTAGTCGTCCACATCGGTACAAACAACATTGGAAGAGACAGACCAAGATCACTGCAAAACACATTCAGAGAGCTAGGAAGGAAATTAAAAGACAAGACCAAAACTGTGGTATTTTTTGGGATACTGCCGGCACCTTGCAAAGGACCATATGGACAGCTGGAAATACAAAATCAAAATGCATGACTGAAATCGTGGTGCACACAGGAAGACTTCACCTTTCTTGAACATTGGAGCACATTCTACAACAAGGACTATCTATACAGGTGGGACGGACTGCACTTAAACAGAAAGGGAACCAATCTACTCAGAGAAAGGATCCTTGAGGAGGTTCAGAAGCATTTAAACTAGAAAGGAAGGGGGGAGAAAACAAAAAACAGAAGGGAGACCACATCAAAACAAGGGCAACAACTCAGGTAAGACAACTATTAAATGTAATTATCTTAATGCTAGAAGTCTCAGAAACAAAATGTTAGAACTTGAAGCTACTGCACTAACAAGTAACTACGATGTGATAGGTGTTACAGAAACTTGGTTGTCTGAGAGTGATGGAGACGAATATAATATTAGTTGGTACACACTGTATAGGAAAGACAGGCAGGACAGAAGAGGCGGAGGGGTAGCGCTATACATAAGAAATAGTCTTGAAGCCCAGGTGCTAAATCTGGACAAAGAAAACAACGCCGAATCAATATGGGTCAGAATAATGGACAAAAATTCAAAGGGCATAAAAATAGGAGCATGCTATAGACCGCCAAATTCAGACACTGAGCAAAATCATCTGTTATACAATGACATTCGAAATGCGTGTAGAAAAGGAGAAGCCATACTAATGGGGGATTTCAACTTCCCCCGTATAAAATGGGAAAACCCAATGGGGGGCACGACGGACGGAATTGAAATGGTGGAAATGACAAATGACTGCTTCCTAACGCAATTTGTCAAGGCACCGACGAGAGGGGAGGCATGCCTTGATTTAGTCTTTTCAAATAATGAAGACAGAATAACTAAAACAGAGGTCAGAGAGCCATTGGCAAACTCAGACCACAACATGGTCTCATTTGAAGTATTCTTTAAAACCCCAAAAGTAATGACTAAAGCTAAGGTTTACAGTTTTAGAAAAGCAAACTATGAAGGTATGAAACAGAGACTAACAGAAGTAGATTGGAGTAAAATAGAGAAAACATCCACAGAAAAAGGATGGCTGTTTTTTTAAAAATGTAGAGGTGCAAAACAATTACATCCCAAAAGTAGACAAATCTAAAACAAAATGGCCAAAATGGCTTAATAGATCAATTAAAAAAATATTCAGCGAAAAAAGGCACTTTACAGAGTGTTTAAAAGGGACCAAAAACAAAGTACACAGAAAGAGTACTTGGAACTGCAAACACAAGTCAAAAAGGAAGTGAGAAAGGCCAAGAGAGAGATAGACGTCAATATTGCTAAGGGGGCTAAAACCAATTCCAAAATGTTTTAGCAATATTATAACAGCAAGAGAACATTCAAAGAGGAGGTTAAATGTCTAAGAGACACAAATGGCAAAATCATAGAAGAAGAAAAAAAATAGCAAATATATTAAATGATTACTTTTCACAGGTTTTTACAAAGGAGGACACGGACAACATGCCCCACATGTCGACCTGTTCCTATCCAATTTTAAATAACTTTAGCATAACAGAGGCAGAAGTGTTAAAGGGACTAGGAGCTCTTAAAATAAACAAATCCCCTGGGCCGGATGAGATCCTCCCAATAGTACTCAAAGAAATGAAAGAAGTTATTTACAAACCGCTAACCAAGATCATGCAACAGTCTCTTGAGACAGGGGTTGTACCGACAGACTGGAAAATTGCAAACGTAATACCGATCCACAAAAAGGGAGACAAAACCGAACCAGGTAACTACAGACCAATAAGCCTGACTTCTATTATATGTAAACTTATGGAAACTATAAGAAGATCTAAAATGGAAAATTACCTACATGGTAACAATATCCTGGGAGACAGTCAGCATGGTTTTAGGAAAGGGAGATCATGTCTAACTAACCTACTTGACTTTTTTGAGGATGCAACATTGACAATGGATAATTGCAAAGCATTCAACATGGTTTATCTAAATGTGTTTCTAAAAATGTGCATTATAAATATCATATGGGAGATACTGAAATTGAAGAAGGAATCTATGAAAAAGACCAAGGAGTTTATGTTGAATTTTGCAATTTTACTATGCTTTTACCATGGTTATACTATGCCTTTGATATTTTTTATAGTTTACCCTGATTTGACATGTTTATAAATATGCTTTACCATACCTCTCTGTGCTTTACAATGCTTGCCTATGCTTTACCGTACCTCTCTGTGCTTTACAATGCTTGCCTATGCTTTACCATACCTCTCTGTGCTTTACAATGCTTGTCTATGCTTTGCACTCAGGCAATAAAAATGTTCATTATAAATATCATATGGGAGATAGTGAAATTGAAGAAGGAATCTATGAAAAAGACCTAGGAGTTTATGTTGACTCAGAAATGTCTTCATCTAGACAATGTGGGGAAGCTATAAAAAAGGCCAACAAGATGCTCGGATATATTGTGAGAAGTGTTGAATTTAAATCAAGGGAAGTAATGTTAAAACTTTACAATGCATTAGTAAGACCTCACCTAGAATATTGTGTTCAGTTCTGGTATGTGTCCCGCCCCTGTGTGCATTTGTGTGTTATATGTTGTATGTTGCGTGTGGCGTGTTAATGTTGGTGTATAGATATGGCTGCACGGGATATAAATGGGTGTGTGCAGCACGAGTTATTTAAAATGTGTAATTGTATTTAGGCATGGGGATTGCACTTCACTTCACATGCATTTAAAGTATTTAATAAGTGAGCATGAGGTTGCACATAATTAATTCACGTGCAGGGATTCAAGTGAATAATTAATTAGTAATTGAATCCCAGCACAACAGTATATATAGGTGCACGTTTCACTCACTTGGGGTTGTGTGTTCGGTTAATGGAGAACGAGTGTGGAAAAGGAGAAACTAAAAAGTAAATAACAATTGCTATCGCGTGCTGGTAGGACCAGCACGATACTTGTTTGTTGATATAGACTCACCGTGTTTGTTTGTGTGTCTGTCCGTGCACCGTTTGTTAATGTTAGTCCGTTTTGTCTGTCTGTTTATTTTGGCGTAAAGTGCCGTGTCCTGTGTTTTGTTAAAACCTTTTTATTTATAATAAACCGGCGCAAACAAGCGTCTTCGTCATTTCACCTCATCTGTCCTGTGTGTGTTATTCATTTCCTGGATCTGACGGCACCACTCAGCCAGCCGTGTGACACTGCTCTAGAAAGAGTGCAAAGAAGAGCAACCAGAATTATTCTGGGTTTAAAAGGCATGTCGTATGCAGACAGGCTAAAATAATTGAATCTATTCAGTCTTGAACAAAGAAGACTATGCGGTGATCTGATTCAAGAATTCAAAATAACGTTTCTGTGCATGGCTTCATATGTGCTTACTGTTCTTTATACATGTCCATGTGTTCGTATAATTATGCATGAAACTGAGTTTCTTTTATGTTTTTATTTTTAGATAGAAAAAAGAAATATGCAAAAAAATGCTGACATTTTAAGTAGATATCTACGGTGGAGTGTTCTGCGGATTTTATAGTATTTATATTAATAATGGCTTATAAGAAAGGAAATCAAGTAAATAATCGTATTAAACAATGTATGGATTAAATCCTTCCAATTTAATATAACTTTGTCAGTAAAATCTTTAGGAAGTGTCAAACAAAAACATCACAATAAGAATTCTTATTGGGCCACATTTTCAAAGCCTCAACTCCAGTCTTTAACTTCTACTTTTTGAAGGAGACAAAACATCTGTTAATTTAACAAAACTAGAACCGAACAGGTAAGCTAAATATTTCATGATGACGATGTACTGGCAGAATATGGTGACTTTGTGGAAGACTATAAATTCTGCAGGAGTCTGTAAATTCTGCAGGAGTCTGCAAATTCTGCAGTTTCCAAGGAATACTGCTTTCTACAGATTTAGACTGTCTCTAATCATGGCAAATGAAAAGCAACACTTTGTTCCTACTAGTGAAAGGTCAGATGTATGCAGACTAGACATATGTAACTAGACTAGGGCTGAGTATCGGCAGCATCTTCACAATACGACACGTATCACGATACAGTAAATTCAGCATGAAACATAAAAATCACACAATTGTCTCATTTGCTTGTGCAAGTGTTTGCAATAACACTGGTGAAGCACCTTTGGTCAAATAAGCTTCACAACCTGTTTTGCTTTTGTTTTCGGTTTATTCTTTAAAATACATTTCTTTAAAACAAAATTACAAGTCAGATTGTGCCTTAGGAGCCAACTGCATTTTGTTAATGGCATGTGTCCAGCACACAAACCTTAAGCGTATTTGTATTTGTATTTCTCTTGTGTTATCTGCAGAGAGTTGTATGTTGCATCTTAACTGATGGTTGCTTGTGTTGCCTTGCCTCTTCCACTGCTTGTAAAGAGGTGGGAGGGTTAAAAACCTTAACATCGCATTTCCCTACTTTTGTCATTTTAATATCAGCCCTAACTGATGCATTAACAAAGTTTTTTCCAAAGAATTTTCTTCCTTTTTGACAATATATGTATAGCTAGAAAGCCTGTATATTCTATTATAGAGCACAAAAATAAAACTGATTATATTTGTAAACTTGATTAAACACGTCACTGGTTTATATCATTCACATGATTAGTTTTTTCTTCACCTAGTCACACAGTGTTTAGCGATCTTAGCCCCCCCCCCCCCCCCCCCCGCCGCCGGCGATATGATTTACTGGGACTGGGACGTGTTGTGGTTTACTAAAGATATTTGATTTTGAGGCAGTTTCAGCTTTTTTTTATAACTGAAAAAAATGTCCGCCTCATAAACAAAGATTTTTTTCTGACGAAA